>NW_021301122.1:0-1594 GCF_002162155.2 Triticum dicoccoides
AGTTGAATCGAGTGTGGCTACGCCCGGTCCTTGCGAAGGTTAAAATAGCACTAACTTGATGAACTATCGTTGTGGTTTTGATGCGTAGGTAAGAACGGTTCTTGCTCAGCCCGTAGCAGCCACGTAAAACTTGCAACAACAAAGTAGAGGACGTCTAACTTATTTTTGCAGGGCATGTTGTGATGTGATATGGTCAAGACGTGATGCTATATTTTATTGTATGAGATGATCATGTTTTGTAACCGAGTAATCGGCAACTGACAGGAGCCATATGGTTGTCGCTTTATTGTATGCAATGCAATCGCCCTGTTTACTTTATCACTAAGCAGTAGCGATAGTCGTAGAAGCAATAGTTGGCGAGACGACAACGATGCTACGATGGAGATCAAGGTGTCGCGCCAGTGACGATGGTGATCATGATGGTGCTTCGGAGATGGAGATCACAAGCACAAGATGATGATGGCCATATCATATCACTTATATTGATTGCATGTGATGTTTATCTTTTATGCATCTTATCTTGCTTTGATTGACGGTAGCATTATAAGATGATCTCTCACTAAATTTCAAGATAAAAGTGTTCTCCCTGAGTATGCAGCGTTGCCAAAGTTCGTCGTGCCCAGACACCACGTGATGATCGGGTGTGATAAGCTCTACGTCCATCTACAACGGGTGCAAGCTAGTTTTTGCACACGCAGAATACTCACGTTAAACTTGACGAGCTTAGCACATGCAGATATGGCCTCGGAACACTGAGACCGAAAGGTCGAGCGTGAATCATATAGTAGATATGATCAACATAGTGATGTTCACCATTGAAAGCTACTCCATTTCACGTGATGATCGGTTATGGTTTAGTTGATTTGGATCACGTGATCACTTAGAGGATTGGAGGGATGTCTTTCTAAGTGGGAGTTCTTAAGTAATATGATTAATTGAACTTAAATTTATCATGAACTTAGTCCTGGTAGTATTTTGCAAATTATGTTGTAGATCAATAGCTTGCGTTGTTGCTTTCATATGTTTATTTTGATATGTTCCTAGAGAAAATTATGTTGAAAGATGTTAGTAACAATGATGCGGATTGGATCCGTGATCTGAGGTTTATCCTCATTGCTGCACAGAAAAATTATGTCCTTAATGCACCGCTAGGTGACATACCTATTGCAGGAGCAGATGCAGACGTTATGAACGTTTGGCTAGCTCAAAATGATGACTACTTGATAGTTTAGTGCACCATGCTTAAACGGCTTAGAATCGGGACTTCAAAGACATTTTGAACGTCATGGACCATATGAGATGTTCCAGGAGTTGAAGTTAATATTTCAAGCAAATACCCGAGTTGAGAGATATGAAGTCTCCAACAAGTTCTATGGCTAAAAGATGGAGGAGAATCGCTCAACTAGTGAGCATGTGCTCAGATTGTCTGGGTACTACAATCGATTGAATCAAGTGGGAGTTAATCTTCCAGATAAGATAGTGTTTGACAGAGTTCTCTAGTCACCATCACCAAGTTAGTAGAACTTTGTGATGAACTATAGTATGCAAGGGATGACGAAAGCGATTCCCGAGCTCTTCGTGATGTTGAAATCGA
>NW_021301123.1:0-1830 GCF_002162155.2 Triticum dicoccoides
CCAGGCAGATGTGTCCCCACCCCTAGTCTGAACTCCAACTCGCCGTCGCCAATGAGATCATACTCGATAATGCGCCCCCCAGCCTCAACTCCCCATAGCCCGTCTGCCTTGCGATGAGGCGATCTAAATCCAGGGTTCTCCCTATCGCTGGCCAGCCCGGGTTCTCCACTGCGTCCTGCCACAACCGCCGTGGCCAGGACCAGGTTAACGACCTCGGGAGCGACAAGGACGACGGCGACCAAGGTGAGCTCACGAGATAGACCGATTTTCCCCCTTAGCCTCTGTCTGATCTATTTGTCACAAACGATTCTCTGGTTGATCTCGGATGGTGACCTTGCATCTATACAAATATAAAAAGACCCAAAGAGACAGATCCCACTGATCTCGGCCATTAAACTAAGTCAATCCAACGACCTAGACTACTCCAATGACAAGCATTCAACGTGTTTAACGTGAAATTAATATCATACCAAATATTGCACTAATTATTGAATTAACATAAAAATAATAGCATACCTAATAACCGTGTGTAATTAATATATTGCCTAAATATTAACATGCAACACGTGTAATTAATATATTGCCTAAATATTAACGTGCATTGCACGTGCGCATTTACTAGTTGTTTTAAATATGACATACATTTTAAATACCCAAACATTTTTTCTACACTTGTATAAGCATTTTTTGAATGTCATGTACATTTTTTAAAAATGTATGACTTTTTTTAATTGTCACAAACTTTTTTTATACATATGACTAACATTTTTCCTATACACAATTATCATATTTCTACTTTTTAAATTACATTTATAATTTTTTGTACCTCCTTTTTATTTTTTGCGCCCTGACTCCCGAGACCAATTCTGCCGCGTTAAGAAAATACCCAGGATGGATAGCCATTAATTGAAGGCAATTAGTGATGGCCAGCGATTCCATCTTGACGCTCCACAAAAGGAAGGTGGGCGAGGACTACACAAGTCAATGCATACGAAGCGTGGCAGATGCGTCCCCCACCCCAGCCTGAACTCCAACTCGCCGTCGCCAATGAGATCATACTCGATAATGCGTCCCCACCAGCCTCAACTCCCTATAGGCTGTCTGCCTTGCAATGAGGCGACCTAAATCCAGGGTTCTCCCTACCTCCTTCCCGCCCGGGTTCTCCTCTGTGTCACAGCAGCCGCCGCCAGGACCAGGTTAACGACCTCGGGAGCGACAAGGGCGACGACGACCAAAGTGAGCTCACGAGCCAAACCTATTTTCCCCCTTCGCCTCTGTCTGATCTGTTTGTCACAAACGATTCTCTGGTTGATCTCGGATGGTGACCTGGCATCTATACCAATATAAAAAGACCCAAAGAGGCAGATCCAACTGATCTCGGCCATCAAACTAAGTCAATCCAACGACCTAGACTGCTCCACTGGCAAACATTCAATGTGTTTAACGTGGAATTAATATCATACCGAATATTGCACTAATCACAGAATTAACATAAAAAAATAGCATACCTAATATCTATGTGCAATTAATATATTGCGTAAATATTAACGTGCATTGCACGTGCGCATTGACTAGTTGTTTTAAATGTGACATACATTTTAAATACACAAACATTTTTTCTACATTTGTATATGCATTTTTTGAATGCCATGTACATTTTTTAAAAATGTATTACTTTTTTTAATTGGCACAAACTTTCTTTATACATATGACTAACATGTTTCCTATACACAATTAGCATATTTCTACTTTTTAAATTACATTTATAATTTTTTGTATCTCCCTTTTTGTTTTTTGTGCTCTCACTCCTGAGACCAATTCTGCCTCGTT
>NW_021301124.1:0-1835 GCF_002162155.2 Triticum dicoccoides
CCAGGCAGATGTGTCCCCACCCCTAGTCTGAACTCCAACTCGCCGTCGCCAATGAGATCATACTCGATAATGCGCCCCCCAGCCTCAACTCCCCATAGCCCGTCTGCCTTGCGATGAGGCGATCTAAATCCAGGGTTCTCCCTATCGCTGGCCAGCCCGGGTTCTCCACTGCGTCCTGCCACAACCGCCGTGGCCAGGACCAGGTTAACGACCTCGGGAGCGACAAGGACGACGGCGACCAAGGTGAGCTCACGAGATAGACCGATTTTCCCCCTTAGCCTCTGTCTGATCTATTTGTCACAAACGATTCTCTGGTTGATCTCGGATGGTGACCTTGCATCTATACAAATATAAAAAGACCCAAAGAGACAGATCCCACTGATCTCGGCCATTAAACTAAGTCAATCCAACGACCTAGACTACTCCAATGACAAGCATTCAACGTGTTTAACGTGAAATTAATATCATACCAAATATTGCACTAATTATTGAATTAACATAAAAATAATAGCATACCTAATAACCGTGTGTAATTAATATATTGCCTAAATATTAACATGCAACACGTGTAATTAATATATTGCCTAAATATTAACGTGCATTGCACGTGCGCATTTACTAGTTGTTTTAAATATGACATACATTTTAAATACCCAAACATTTTTTCTACACTTGTATAAGCATTTTTTGAATGTCATGTACATTTTTTAAAAATGTATGACTTTTTTTAATTGTCACAAACTTTTTTTATACATATGACTAACATTTTTCCTATACACAATTATCATATTTCTAATTTTTAAATTACATTTATAATTTTTTGTACCTCCTTTTTATTTTTTGCGCCCTGACTCCCGAGACCAATTCTGCCGCGTTAAGAAAATACCCAGGATGGATAGCCATTAATTGAAGGCAATTAGTGATGGCCAGCGATTCCATCTTGACGCTCCACAAAAGGAAGGTGGGCGAGGACTACACAAGTCAATGCATACGAAGCGTGGCAGATGCGTCCCCCACCCCAGCCTGAACTCCAACTCGCCGTCGCCAATGAGATCATACTCGATAATGCGTCCCCACCAGCCTCAACTCCCTATAGGCTGTCTGCCTTGCAATGAGGCGACCTAAATCCAGGGTTCTCCCTACCTCCTTCCCGCCCGGGTTCTCCTCTGTGTCCTGCCACAGCAGCCGCCGCCAGGACCAGGTTAACGACCTCGGGAGCGACAAGGGCGACGACGACCAAAGTGAGCTCACGAGCCAAACCTATTTTCCCCCTTCGCCTCTGTCTGATCTGTTTGTCACAAACGATTCTCTGGTTGATCTCGGATGGTGACCTGGCATCTATACCAATATAAAAAGACCCAAAGAGGCAGATCCAACTGATCTCGGCCATCAAACTAAGTCAATCCAACGACCTAGACTGCTCCACTGGCAAACATTCAATGTGTTTAACGTGGAATTAATATCATACCGAATATTGCACTAATCACAGAATTAACATAAAAAAATAGCATACCTAATATCTATGTGCAATTAATATATTGCGTAAATATTAACGTGCATTGCACGTGCGCATTGACTAGTTGTTTTAAATGTGACATACATTTTAAATACACAAACATTTTTTCTACATTTGTATATGCATTTTTTGAATGCCATGTACATTTTTTAAAAATGTATTACTTTTTTTAATTGGCACAAACTTTCTTTATACATATGACTAACATGTTTCCTATACACAATTAGCATATTTCTACTTTTTAAATTACATTTATAATTTTTTGTATCTCCCTTTTTGTTTTTTGTGCTCTCACTCCTGAGACCAATTCTGCCTCGTT
>NW_021301125.1:0-916 GCF_002162155.2 Triticum dicoccoides
CTATGTAACCATAATATGTGACCTTTTGCCCATTCTCGGTTGCTGCATCAAAGCGGACACCACTGTTTTGGTTGGTGCTCTTTTTATCTTGGGCGATCGTGTAAAATGTATTCCCATTTATCTCGTACCCTTGGAAAGTCGTTATAGTCGAAGATGGTGTCTTGGCCAACATGTACAGCTGATCTACAACATCATTGTCATTCATTAAATGTTTTCTCAACCAACTGCCGAAAGTCTCCATGTGGGCCTTCCTAATCCAGGATTCAGGCTTCCCCGGGTTGTCCGAGCGTAAAATATTCTTGTGTTTCTCAAAGTACGGAGCCACCAAGCTGGAATTGGTCAGTACAGTGTGGTGTGCTTCAGTCAGAGAATGGCCGTCCATACATATCGTTGATTTCCTTCCGATCGTGCCTTTTCCACTTAGTCTCCCCTCGAGCCGCGATCCAGGAAGACCAATCGACTTAAGGTCAGGAACAAAGTCAACACAAAACTCAATTACCTCCTCATTTCCATAGCCCTTGGCGATGCTTCCTTCTGGCCTAGCACGGTTACGAACATATTTCTTTAATACTCCCATGAACCTCTCGAAGGGGAACATATTGTGTAGAAATACAGGACCGAGAACGAAAATCTCTTCGACTAGGTGAACCAGGAGGTGCGTCATAATATTGAAGAAGGATGGCGGGAACACCAACTCGAAACTGACAAGACATTGGATCACATCGTTCTGTAACCGTGGTAGAACTTCTGGATTGATTACCTTCTGAGAGATTGCATTGAGGAATGCACATAGCTTCACAATGGCTACTCGAACATTTTCCGGCAGGAGCCCCCTCAAAGCAATCGGAAGCAATTGCGTCATAATCACGTGGCAGTCGTGAGACTTCAGGTTTTGGAACTTTTTCTCCGCCATGTT
>NW_021301126.1:0-1102 GCF_002162155.2 Triticum dicoccoides
ACTAGGGACATATTGTGGTCTATGTATTCACACGTGTATTACGATTTCCGGATAATACAGTTATAGCATGAATAAAAGACAATTATCATGAACAAGGAAATATAATAATAACACTTTTATTATTGCCTCTAGGGCATATTTCCAACAGTCTCCCACTTGCACTAGAGTCAATAATCTAGTTCACATTGTCATGTGATTAACACTCACAGGTCACATCGCCATGTGACTAACACCCAAGAGTTTACTAGAATCAGTAGTCTAGTTCACATCACTATGTGATTAATACTCAATGAGTTTTAAGTTTGATCATGTTGCTTGTGAGAGAGGTTTTAGTCAACGGGTCTGAACCTTTCAGATCCGTGTGTGTTTTACAAATCTCTATGTCATCTCCTAGATGCAGCTACCACGCTCTATTTGGAGCTATTCCAAATAACTGTTCTACTTGGAGCTATTCTAAATTGTTGCTCCATTATATGTATCCGGTATCTCTACTCAGAGCTATCCGGATAGGTGACAAACTTGCATCGTCGTAACCTTTACGACGAACTCTTTTACCACCTCCATAATCGAGAAAATTTCTTAGTCCACTAGTTACTAAGGATAACTTTGACCGCTGTCCTGTGAGCCATTCTTGGATCACTCTTGTACCCCTTGACTGACTCATGGCGAGGCACACTTCAGGTGCGGTACACAGCATAGCATACTGAAGAGCCTACGTCTTAAGCATAGGGGACGACCTTCGTCCTTTCTCTCTATTCTGCCGTGGTCGAGCTTTAAGTCTTAACTTCGTACCTTACAACTCAGGCAAGAACTCCTTCTTTGACTGGTCCATCTTGAACACCTTCAAGATCATGTCAAGGTATGTGCTCATTTGAAAGTATTATTAAGCATTTTGATCTATCCTTATAGATCTTGATGCTCAATGTTCAAGTAGCTTAATCCAGGTTTTCTATTGAAAAACACCTTTCAAATAACCCTATATGCTTTCTAGAAATTCTACATCATTTCTGATCATCAATATGTCAACAACATATACTCATCAGAAATTCTATAGTGCTCCCACTCACTTCTTTGGAAATACAAGTTTCTCATAAACTTTGTA
>NW_021301127.1:0-2586 GCF_002162155.2 Triticum dicoccoides
TCAATGGGTGCCGAGACGGCACCCTCCTCAAGCATAAGCTCTTACGCTCCGAGCCGGCCACTATGGCCGCGCTCATGGTAACGGCGGACAAGTATGCCAACGCCGACTCCGCCATGAAAATCCAGGTGGCACTGGACGAAGCCGGCAAGGCAAAGCCAGTGCCGCCTCCAAAGCCGACCGGCGAGGGAAGCCGGCAGCAACACAACCAGCAGAACAAGCGCAAAGCGCCGATCAACCGGCTCAATGCTACGACAACCGACTCGTCGCAGCCGCCGAGTAGGCGCCCACGGCCGACCCGGCCACCAAATGCCGGAACACCGGCAAAATGGCATGGCAGCCCGCCATGAGTTTCGAGGAGATGCTCGACGCTCCCTGCAAGCACCACAGCGGCGTGAGGCTGTCTACGCACACGCTTCGACAGTGCGCCATCACCAAATCCATTGCCAGGGGCGACATCCCGTCGCTTCTAGCTCCGGCTCCGGGAGCAAGGCAGCCGCTTCCGCCTCCGCCACCACCTCCGACAGCAGCGCGATGCGTGACGACCCCTACCCGGCCCAAAACATGACCTACGTAGTCTTCACCAGCCTCGGCAATGACAAGCGCAGCGGGCGCCTCCTTAGGTAGGAGGTGAACATCGTCGTCCCAACTAAGACAGAGTACATGTATTGGTCGGAGCGCCCGGTCACCTGGACTCGGGAAGACCACCCGACCATCATGCCGAACGCGGCTGGTTACGCTCTCGTCCTCGACTCCACCATCATTGCGCCCCGGTGCACGTGCAAGTTCTCCCGGGTTCTCGTCAACGGCAGCAGCAGTATCAACATTCTCTACCGCGACACCATGACCAAGCTCGGCCTCGAGGCCAAGGACCTGGAGCTGACCCGGACGATCTTCCACGGCATCGTTCCCGGGCTCTCCTTTTCTCCGATCGGGCGGATCCGGCTCGACGTCCTGTTTGGCGACAGCAGCCACTTCCGACGCGAGCCGATCTATTTCGAGGTAGTGGACCTGTCCAGCATGTACCACGTGCTGCTGGGTAGGCCTGCGCTCGCCAAGTTCATGGCGGTCCCCCACTACGCCTACCTAAAGATGAAGCTGTCGGGTCCAAAGGGCCTCATCACCGTCACCGGTGACTACCGCAAGTCCCTGGACTATGCCCAAGACGGCGCCAAGCTAGCTGAGTCACTGGTCGTAGCCGAGGAGCGGCGCCAACTCGACCGGATCATCGCCTTGGCCCAAGAGGCGTCGGCCACCCGGATCCCGATCAAGGAGCCGTCCGACGAAGCCGCGTTCAATCCCTCCAAAGAGACCAAGAAGGTGAAGCTAAACCCGGAGGATCCCAGCTGCAGCAAGTACGTTGTCGTAGGCACCTGCCTCGATAGCAAATAGGAAGGTGAGCTCCTCGACTTGCTCCATGAGAATCGGGATATTTTTGCATGGACCCCCAAGGACATGCTAGGTATCCCGAGGAAGTACGCCGAGCACAAACTCCACGTCCGCAAGGACGCCAAGCCTGTCCGTCAACCCCTGCGACGCTTTTCCGAAGAGAAAAGAAGGACCATCGGTGAAGAGGTCGCCAAACTCTTGGCAGCCGGCTTCATCATGGAAGTGTTTCACCCCGAGTGGCTGGCCAACCCAGTCCTCGTCCTGAAGAAGAACAAGACCTGGCGCATGTGTATCGATTACACCATCCTGAACAAGGCCTGCCCCAAAGACCCGTTCGCCCTCCCGCAGATCGACCAAGTCATCGACTCCACCGCCGGGTGGGAGCTCCTATCCTTCCTGGATGCTTACTCCGGCTATCATCAGATCAAACTAGACTCGGCCGATGCCTTGAAGACATCCTTCATCACGCCTTTCGGGGCGTATTGCTACATCACCTTGTCGTTCGGTTTCAAGAACGCTGGCGCCACCTTCCAGTGTTGCATGCAGAAATGCCTGCTGCCGCAACTCGGCCGCAACATCCACGTCTACGTGGACGACATCATGGTGAAGACCAAGCAGCAGCTCACGCTCCTCGACGATTTGAAGGAAACCTTCGCCAACCTGTGCGAATACAAGGTCAAGCTCAACCCGGAGAAATGCGTTTTCGGCGTCCCGGCCGGAAAGCTACTCGGCTTCCTCATCTCATAGTGCGGCATTGAGGAGAACCCGGAGAAGATCAAAGCCATCGAGCGCATGCGCAAGCCGGCTCAGCTGCGCGACATCCAGAAGTTCACCGGCTTCTTGGTCTCGGTCAGCCGGTTTCTTAGCCGGCTGGTGATACGTCTCCAATGTATCTATAATTTTTGATTGCTCCATGCTATATTATCTTCTGTTTTGGATGTTTATGGGCTTTATTATCCACTTTTATATGATTTTTGGGACTAACCTATTAACCCAGAGCCCGGTGCCAGTTTCTGTTTTTTCCTTGTTTTAGAATATCGCAGAAAAGCAAAACCAAACAGAGTCCAATTGACCTGAAACTTCAAGGAACTTATTTTTGGACCAGAAGAAGCCCAGAAGACTTGGAGTGCACGTTAGGGGATCTACGAGGAGGCCACGAGGCAGGGGGGCGCCACCCTCCTGGGCGCGCCCTCCACCCTC
>NW_021301128.1:0-2586 GCF_002162155.2 Triticum dicoccoides
TCAATGGGTGCCGAGACGGCACCCTCCTCAAGCATAAGCTCTTACGCTCCGAGCCGGCCACTATGGCCGCGCTCATGGTAACGGCGGACAAGTATGCCAACGCCGACTCCGCCATGAAAATCCAGGTGGCACTGGACGAAGCCGGCAAGGCAAAGCCAGTGCCGCCTCCAAAGCCGACCGGCGAGGGAAGCCGGCAGCAACACAACCAGCAGAACAAGCGCAAAGCGCCGATCAACCGGCTCAATGCTACGACAACCGACTCGTCGCAGCCGCCGAGTAGGCGCCCACGGCCGACCCGGCCACCAAATGCCGGAACACCGGCAAAATGGCATGGCAGCCCGCCATGAGTTTCGAGGAGATGCTCGACGCTCCCTGCAAGCACCACAGCGGCGTGAGGCTGTCTACGCACACGCTTCGACAGTGCGCCATCACCAAATCCATTGCCAGGGGCGACATCCCGTCGCTTCTAGCTCCGGCTCCGGGAGCAAGGCAGCCGCTTCCGCCTCCGCCACCACCTCCGACAGCAGCGCGATGCGTGACGACCCCTACCCGGCCCAAAACATGACCTACGTAGTCTTCACCAGCCTCGGCAATGACAAGCGCAGCGGGCGCCTCCTTAGGTAGGAGGTGAACATCGTCGTCCCAACTAAGACAGAGTACATGTATTGGTCGGAGCGCCCGGTCACCTGGACTCGGGAAGACCACCCGACCATCATGCCGAACGCGGCTGGTTACGCTCTCGTCCTCGACTCCACCATCATTGCGCCCCGGTGCACGTGCAAGTTCTCCCGGGTTCTCGTCAACGGCAGCAGCAGTATCAACATTCTCTACCACGACACCATGACCAAGCTCGGCCTCGAGGCCAAGGACCTGGAGCCGACCCGGACGATCTTCCACGGCATCGTTCCCGGGCTCTCCTTTTCTCCGATCGGGCGGATCCGGCTCGACGTCCTGTTTGGCGACAGCAGCCACTTCCGACGCGAGCCGATCTATTTCGAGGTAGTGGACCTGTCCAGCATGTACCACGTGCTGCTGGGTAGGCCTGCGCTCGCCAAGTTCATGGCGGTCCCCCACTACGCCTACCTAAAGATGAAGCTGTCGGGTCCAAAGGGCCTCATCACCGTCACCGGTGACTACCGCAAGTCCCTGGACTATGCCCAAGACGGCGCCAAGCTAGCTGAGTCACTGGTCGTAGCCGAGGAGCGGCGCCAACTCGACCGGATGATCGCCTTGGCCCAAGAGGCGTCGGCCACCCGGATCCCGATCAAGGAGCCGTCCGACGAAGCCGCGTTCAATCCCTCCAAAGAGACCAAGAAGGTGAAGCTAAACCCGGAGGATCCCAGCTGCAGCAAGTACGTTGTCGTAGGCACCTGCCTCGATAGCAAATAGGAAGGTGAGCTCCTCGACTTGCTCCATGAGAATCGGGATATTTTTGCATGGACCCCCAAGGACATGCTAGGTATCCCGAGGAAGTACGCCGAGCACAAACTCCACGTCCGCAAGGACGCCAAGCCTGTCCGTCAACCCCTGCGACGCTTTTCCGAAGAGAAAAGAAGGACCATCGGTGAAGAGGTCGCCAAACTCTTGGCAGCCGGCTTCATCATGGAAGTGTTTCACCCCGAGTGGCTGGCCAACCCAGTCCTCGTCCTGAAGAAGAACAAGACCTGGCGCATGTGTATCGATTACACCATCCTGAACAAGGCCTGCCCCAAAGACCCGTTCGCCCTCCCGCAGATCGACCAAGTCATCGACTCCACCGCCGGGTGGGAGCTCCTATCCTTCCTGGATGCTTACTCCGGCTATCATCAGATCAAACTAGACTCGGCCGATGCCTTGAAGACATCCTTCATCACGCCTTTCGGGGCGTATTGCTACATCACCTTGTCGTTCGGTTTCAAGAACGCTGGCGCCACCTTCCAGTGTTGCATGCAGAAATGCCTGCTGCCGCAACTCGGCCGCAACATCCACGTCTACGTGGACGACATCATGGTGAAGACCAAGCAGCAGCTCACGCTCCTCGACGATTTGAAGGAAACCTTCGCCAACCTGTGCGAATACAAGGTCAAGCTCAACCCGGAGAAATGCGTTTTCGGCGTCCCGGCCGGAAAGCTACTCGGCTTCCTCATCTCATAGTGCGGCATTGAGGAGAACCCGGAGAAGATCAAAGCCATCGAGCGCATGCGCAAGCCGGCTCAGCTGCGCGACATCCAGAAGTTCACCGGCTTCTTGGTCTCGGTCAGCCGGTTTCTTAGCCGGCTGGTGATACGTCTCCAATGTATCTATAATTTTTGATTGCTCCATGCTATATTATCTTCTGTTTTGGATGTTTATGGGCTTTATTATCCACTTTTATATGATTTTTGGGACTAACCTATTAACCCAGAGCCCGGTGCCAGTTTCTGTTTTTTCCTTGTTTTAGAATATCGCAGAAAAGCAAAACCAAACAGAGTCCAATTGACCTGAAACTTCAAGGAACTTATTTTTGGACCAGAAGAAGCCCAGAAGACTTGGAGTGCACGTTAGGGGATCTACGAGGAGGCCACGAGGCAGGGGGGCGCCACCCTCCTGGGCGCGCCCTCCACCCTC
>NW_021301129.1:0-1711 GCF_002162155.2 Triticum dicoccoides
GTGTCAGGACCCCGACTCAATGCCACATAGATCTAGCATGTAACCCTTCATATCACTTTGCGGCCTCACGCACGGTATTCCCACGGGTGTCGCCTTACCTTTACCCGGGACCGTTTGCGCCTTTTGGCACACGTATATGACAGTGTCGCTAGCATCTATATGATAAGGAGCCCGGGCTGACATGGCTAGTCGTAAACCTAAAGTGGCACAGACTTACAGGGACAGGCATCCATGACCCAGCATCGAACGTGTCAGTCATCAGCGAGTGAATCCAGGCTGTAGCACTGGGCTAGCAGGACTCCGGTGAACCGGGCTGTAGCGGGCTAACAGGACTCCGGTATTCATCGCGTGACATTTCCCCGAAGGGACAGACACAGGAACGAAGAAGGACACATGCCGGCCAGCCTAAGTGTTCCGGAGCAGTAGCAAGTTACCATGGCTCGGTGGAAACACTAGGAGACATTTCCCGGTAAGAGAGGCTACTAAAGATAAACAACTAGATAGTCAGATCCCGCACATACCAAGAATTTCAATAACATACACACAATATGCTCGATATGTGCAAATACAGCATAGCATCACGACATGACTCTATGACTCAAGTAATTTATTCATTAGGCTCCGAGGAGCGAGATATTACAAACATGGGTCTCATGACCCAACACTCAGAGCATACAATCAAAGCACAAGCGGAAGCTATCATGTCTGAGTACAGACATCTATAAATGAAAAAGGCTGAAAAGCCTGACTATCTACCAGATCCTGCCGAGGGCACAAGATCGTAGCTGAGGTAACAAGCTAAACGTCGAAGTCCACGCGGAACTACTAACGAGACCGAAGTCTCTCTGCAAAAAACATAAATAGGCAAATGTGAGTACAAATGTACCCAGCAAGACTTACATCAGAACTATCTACATATGCATCATTATCAACAAAGGGATGGTGGGGTTTAACTGCAGCAAGCCAGCTTTGACTCGGTGGCTAACCTGAACTACGACTGCAATGTAACTCTTTTGTGGTGGCGCACACGAGTCCACATATTCACCATATCAATACACCACTATGGATCCGCTTCCGTCTCCCTGCGAGAACGCCATCCATAGCACTCACGCTTATCTTGCGTATTTTAGAGTATCCACTTTCACTTGTCTATGAACTATGCAATGGGGTCCACGTTTCCATATCCGAGGAATCCGGCTATTCGAATAGATGATGTTAACCCTGCAGGGGTGTACTTCTTCACACACGCTCTCGCCACTTATCGCCCTGTACACGTCATGTACCTCGGCAACCTTCAAGCAGAAGCCGGGCGAGGGAGTCGGCCACGACCTGACTAACCGAACAAGTCTCTAGTCCAGGTTTATCGCCTATTCAGGTTCCATCCGCAAGGAGATCCGGCCGGGGTGTCGCTTACGGCCCCAAACGATGTGTGCAGGGTTCCCAAGCCCACCAACCGGGTGCCACTTGGTACACCGGGCCACTGTGCCTAGTCTGTCCCAAGCCCACCTGTACCGGGTGCCACTTGGTAGACTACTAACACTGCCTACAAACACCAGAAACTAGTTGCAACTCCTGGACAGAGATCAAGTTGATTAATAAGTCGAGAGGGCTTGGAGCGCCCGGAGCCCAATGTGTGGTAGTAACTGATCATGGATCACAAACACAGAACTCAGTTCCTGAGGACGGCTGCAATGAGACAACCCACCATGTA
>NW_021301130.1:0-1177 GCF_002162155.2 Triticum dicoccoides
CCAACAGGAATTGCAAGCTCATGTATACCGAAAAATATAAATGCTTATGGTTGCAATAGAATTAGAAAAAACCGAGAGCCTTAAAAAAGGCATTTTGAAAGTGATAACTTGTGATTCCATTGTAGATGTCAATGTACATCGTCCATGGATGGAGCAGTTAACCTTGCAACCCCCAACAACTATCTGCCTGCACTATAATATTCTAAGACGATGAAATTCCCATTGAACAATATATACCTACAATAGTAGATTCTTTTTTGCAGGAACCTCAGTAGTAGATTCAGCATGTAGCCTAAAAGAAGGAACATAAGACGTCGCTGTCTTGCTGTAAATCAAATTTGCTGATCCACGTGTTGCAAGAAGCCTTGCAACCTATGGCAGAAATACACACAATAATTAAGACAGCCAACAGAAACAACAGTATTCAGTGACCACATGAATACAATGCCTTGGCGTAGCTACTAAGCATCAGGTCAAGTAAATAGGCAACAATCCTTGTGTTCCATTGGATTGCATCTAAAGAGTCCTTAACTCCAAAGATTCGAAGAGAAAACAATCAAAATCATGCCTGAAACAAAACACGCAAGAAAAAAGTAAACATGTACCCTGGAGAGGGCGAGCCGGCAAGCCATGAAGGGAATCGCCTGGATTTTTACTCTCGAGGCTCAGCGATTCGTAAGGTCTGCTTCTCCCTATCTCGCGATAATAATCTCTACTAGAGAGAGAGAGAGAGAGAGACTAACTATAGCCGGAGAGGCCGATGCATAATTGCGGATGCAACACATAATTGGCATCTCTTGGTTGCACCGTGGTGTAAGCATTTCCCAAATAGGTGTTGGTGACATTTAAAACATAATAAATCAGTAAGACCTCATAATTTGAAGATCGTGATTTCCAACAGGAATTGCAAGCTCATGTATACCGAAAAATATAAATGCTTATGGTTGCAATAGAATTAGAAAAAACCGAGAGCCTTAAAAAAGGCATTTTGAAAGTGATAACTTGTGATTCCATTGTAGATGTCAATGTACATCGTCCATGGATGGAGCAGTTAACCTTGCAACCCCCAACAACTATCTGCCTGCACTATAATATTCTAAGACGATGAAATTCCCATTGAACAATATATACCTACAATAGTAGATTCTTTTTTGCAGGAACCTCAGTAGTAGATTCA
>NW_021301131.1:0-40826 GCF_002162155.2 Triticum dicoccoides
GCGGAGGAGGGAGAAGGCCCGGGTGGCGGCGGGAGCGACTGGGCCACGGGGGCCCGGCTCGGGCCTGGCGGGCCCGCGTGGGTGGCCGCGCGGCGAAGTGGGCACACCCCCACGTGGCGGCGCGCGATTGGGCAGCTGTGGCGGCGCGGGCATGTCCGGCGGTGGCGGGGAGATTTTTTTTAGGGTTAGGGGGGAGAGGATCCGCGAATTTGGAATGGGGGGTGTATATATAGGCATAGGAGGAGCTAGGAGAGTCCAAACGAGGTGCGGTTTTCGGCCACGCGATCGTGATCGAACGCTCTAGATGATGGAGCAGAGATAGGTAGGTTTTGGGCCAAATTGGAGGGGTGTTGGGCTGCAACACACACGAGGCCTTTTCGGTCCCTCGGTTAACCGTTGGAATATCAAACGAAGTCCAAATGATAAGAAACTTGACAGGCGGTCTACCGGTAGTAAACCAAGGCCGCTTGGCAAGTCTCGGTTCAATCCGGAAATGTTTAATCCCCACACACGAAAGAAAGGTAGAAATGGCCACTGGAGGAGAACGAAGCGCCGGAATGCAAAACGGACAACGGGGAAAATGCTCGAATGCATGAGATGAATACGTATGCAAATGTGATGCACATGATGACATGATATGAGATGCATGACAATGGTAACAACACACGGAGACAAAAACCCGAACCCTAGAAAATAAAATAACTTAACGCCGGAAACGGCAAGAGTTGGAGTACAAATTGGGAAAGTTACATCCGGGGTGTTACACTATGGCTCAAGACCTTCAAAGTAGAGCCGAAGATGATCGAGGGACGGCACGCGGAGTGCGGAGGTGCTTTTATAAGCAAGAATGCTGGTGCTCCATGGCCCGAGGGCTCTTTTCCAGGGGAGTCCAGCTTATGGCAACGAGAGTGGTTTTATGTCACAGCTCCCAGGAGCACCAAGTGGGTGGCGCTGCCTGCTTTCCGCTCGGGTCCCCCGCCACGACAGGCGTCATGGGTCAATAAGGGGCTGGACTGGGGGCCGGCAAAGGACGTGCCACTGTTGCAGGGCCGCATCCGAGATCTCCTAGAAAGAGACATCAGTCTGGTCGTGGTGACGCAGGTTATGTTAATTCGCCAAGTTCTGCCCTGCAAACATCGCCCCCTCCGCCTGTGGGAGTTCAACCCGGAGGGACCACGAGTTCTCCAACATTTTCTTGGCATGACGCCCGTGGAGATGTACAAATTGTTCTTCGGACCACAAGTAGTGTGTCCGAATTCTACGAAGGACGCAGGTCTGAGCTGCAATCGTCCGGATACTCAAGTAAGTAGCCTTGTGCCCGGACTCGCTATCCGTATATTTATCATAAAATTGCCCCTAAAAGAGCTGTCCTTTAAACAGGAGTTGATAGCGAAAGCAAAGCTAATCAGGTGTCCGGCCCCCTCCCCGAGACCACGCCGGGTCCCGTGCTAGTCAGGATGTTGGAGGTTGTGCCTTCAAAGGAAAGCGAGGGAGGGGACAAGGAAGCTACAGCCTCCTCGAAGGAGGTTGTCCGGAAGGGAGGAATCGAAAATTCCTCTCCTCGGGGGAAGAAGAGGACCGCCTTTGAAGACCCGGAGACCATGGCCTCAAAGCGGGGGAAGAAATCTTCGCCAGAAGGTCCTGTGCTGGGGGATACTTCGACCGAATTATGCCCTCAAGGGGATCAGCCCTCCACCGAGCCGTAAGTAGGGAGGAGTTTTCTTTTTAAGGAACGAGAGAAATCCTTGCTTTATATCTCAGAAAAGTAATCGAAAATTTACCTTATAGGTCGGACCTTAGCCCTTCTCAGCAGAGCTCGTCTTCGGGGGATCTTCTTCCGGAGATGATGGAGAGCGGAACGCCTCCCCCTGCCTTATCACCTCGCGAGGCGGGTGACCCTGAGGTATCGTCGCGGAGGGTTTATCCGAATCCGGCAGGGCCGGAAGGCAGTCATATGGCCCCCCAAAGTCCTCCGCGTCCGACCTTCGTAAAGGGCCATCGGACGAGTCCGGCGCCGTCTGGTGTGCGGTCGGAGGAGCTAAAGGATCTGCTAGGGCGAGCATCTATCTCAGAGGAGCACCGTGCATTGATGGGTATGGTGATTGAGAGGATTTCATCCGCGGAGAGCGGATTGCACGAGGCCGTCAGGAGTTTACTGACAGGTTTTGAGGTACGCGAAATAATGTACCTTTTTTGGACAGTTGCGCATAAATAAGATGCGCCCTGTGTAGATAGTAGCCCCCGAGACTCCGTGCGTTGTCAAAAGTGACGGCGCGCGGAGGATCATAATCCCAGGTCTAATATGCCGCCTTCATACGTAGGTGGCGAAGTGTCTGGTGGCAAGCCGGACTGATGAATTTGCCGAGCTAAAGCGGCAACTTGACGTGGCAGATGCTGACATCGCGCTTGTCAACAAGTGGCTTGACGAGGCGCAAGGTATGTAATTCCTCCGGCGGCACCTGGTAAGAGGAGCTTTATGCCAGTATCTTACAATGTGTGCGCTTGATGCAGATGGTGCTGCCGCCATGGAGAATCTTCGGGCGGAACTTGCCCGAGCCAAGGAGCAAGCCAGGAAAAGTGATGCAGCTGCCGGAAAGGCAATTGAAGAGCTGAAAGCCGAACAGGCTGCTCAATGCCGAAGCAAGAAGGAAATGGCCGAGATGGCCGTGAAGCTGAAGAACGCCACTGACCGTTACAAGCTTCTTGAAAAAGAAGATCGGGCGGAACAGACGGACCTGGAGAAGGCCGTTGCCGATGCCAAGGATGCTCGCTCTGCGATGAGGGCTATGAAGGTGGAGCTGCGTCAGGCCGGAGAGATCGCGGCTGGAAAGCCCTTTATGCTGCGGAGGAAGTTATGTGATCCTAAACATGCTCCGTTAGACCAGATGTGGAGTATAGCGGACACCTATCTGGATTTGGCAACGAGTGTCGCGGATGCGGCCGAACACTTCCTAGATCAAGAAGATCGCGAAGTGGAAAAGCTCTTTTGGTCGCAGTTCCACAATCCGGAGCATCCACTGTCATTAGCCGATCGTTTGGCCGAATGGGCCGAGCTAAATAGGTTGTCCGGACTCGCCATGAAGTATGTCATGAGTCATCTATGGCCAGAGAGGCCAGGGCCGAAAAGTTATTTCAACTTGGTGCAGCAGTTCCTTGGTGCGGCGCCGCATATTAATGCGATGAAGAGGTCAGCGTGCATAGAGGGTGCGCGGATGGCTCTTGCCCGTGTGAAAACATACTGGGTAGAAATGGAGGCCACCGCTGTTGCATCCCCAGACTCGGATGGAAGCCGAGTACCCGCCGAGCACTATTTTCAGGAAGTTCTACAAGGGGATCGTTTAATAGAGACGCAGTGCTCGAAGGATACTATATTAGAATAGTATATATTATTGTAAAACAATATTTTGATAAATTGTAGAAGCTTTTTATACTTGTGCCTGCAAGTATTATAATACCTCCTGTGCGGCCGTTTAACATATATGTATATATAATCTGAAAGATGGCAGTCGTCGGCTTCAGCCCCCAACCACATAATGCGGGGGTGTTCGCAGAAGGCGCATTTTCACACTTGATCCAACGTCTCGGTCCTAGAAAGGATGTGATAGCGCAGCGAACTAGGCAATCGGACTATGATGCTTTATCACTTTCACTTAGCCATAGGAGTTTGACGGTGAGGCTACTTATATAGCCCCTGGTGGCACCTGCGCTCGCCCAAACTCGGGGCGCGTATGTGCCTGGCCGGGAAGCGACCCTTCATTAATGCGGAGGAATCCTAAAGATTCCGGTAAGTCATCGAGTGGTTGACCAGTCTCACGCTATATCATGACAGTCAGTTTTCGGCTTTCTCTACTGAGGTGCTCGCCTGGCCGAACCGGGGCACAATCGCAGTAGTTCTCCTGGTGCCGCCTTAGCCGATAGAGCGGAACGTAAGGTAGCAAAACATAGGAGCCGGGCAAACCCAACATGTGACCAAAGAGATGATTCGGAGCTGATGCATATAAGGCCAAACTCGCGACGCTGAACACTCCCTAAGGTATTCGGTCTTTATAAGGGCGGACGGGATAACGCCCTTAGTAATAAGCCCCTGGTGTCCAGGTACGCGCAAAAACTCTGACGTGGCCACATGCCAAAACGCCAGCCTCCTCCTTGGTTATACCAAGAAACCAGGGGATGCGTATCAACAAGAGACAGTAAAAAAGGTTTACGCAGGGTCTTAATCTGAAAAGAATCCTTGGAACGGGTCCCTGCTGCACGTCTGCACCTGTGTCTCCGTTGTGCCGTATCCTGGACGGGCGTAGCACAGTGTTCATCTATAAAAGAGAGGAACTTAGTTAAAGAAAGATCGTGCCGAACATGAGTTATACTAAATAAACGAAGTATAAATCAAAATGGGTAAAATTGAGCTTTATTGCCTCTTGTTTTATATGCGCGGAGCCCCTAGTACAGGGGCATACGACTATTAAGCCTTTATCAATTGTATGTTTATACCGGACTCGTCTAGTCGTTCCGTGGTCTTGACGACCTGTTTAGGTGCTTTGGCTGGTGAAGCCGCTTTATTGTGGGGCTGTCAAGGCAGCCGCACTGTCTTCCGTGCGGGGGGAACACTCAATGTTTTCCCTTTAATGAGATGATGCCTCGTGGACCGGGCATCTTAAGCGTGAGAGATGCATAATGCGGTATTGCATTAAAGCGGGCGAAAGCTTCGCATCCCAGCAGTGCTTGATAGCTACTTGAGAATGGGGCGATGTGGAAAGTTAGCTGTTCACGACGGAAGTTATCGGGGGAGCCGAACATAACTTCTAGCCGGAGAGAACCCATGCAACGGGCATCCGGGCCTCGCGTTACCCCTTGAAAGGAGGTTTTGCTATGGCAAATTTTTGTTGGGTCTATCCCCATGTTGCGGATTGTGTCCTGGTATAACAGGTTTAGACCACTGCCGCCGTCCATCAGGACGTTTGTAAAGTGGAGTCCGCCGATTATTGGATCTAATACCAAGGCAGTCCAGCCTGCATTCCGGATACTTCTAGAGTAATCCTGATGGTCGAAGGTGATCGGTTTTAACAACCATTGGCGAGACTCCTTTGGGATAGGCCGTATGGCGCGTATTTCTGTTGGCGCCATTTTGTTCGTCACGTGAAGTAAGTTTACTATTTTGACTTCTTGTGGGAAATCCTTTTGTTTCCTGGTGCTCTACTTGTGGGGTTCATCATCGTCCTCACTTGGTGTGTCGAGCCCCTTGTGTTTGGCGTTGAGTTTGCCGGATTGCTTGAAAACCCAACAATCTCTGTGGGTATGGTTCGCAGGCTTCCTGGGAGTACTGTGTATTTGACATATCTTGTCCAAGATTTTGTTTAAGTTGGATAGCTCGTCCCTGTTATCCTTGAGGGGCGGCTTTCTCTGATTCTGCCGCGAGCTTTTGAATCTGGTGTTGACCGCCGTGCTCTTTGGGCTGTTTCTCTTATTTCGGCGCTGGTCCTTGTTGCGTCAGGGTTTTCCGTTTCCATCCCTAACTACGGATGTACTTGGGTCACTGGTGCTACATCTTCCCAACCAGCTGTCCTCTCCTGCGCAAAAGCGGGTCATGAGGCTTGTTAATGCGGCCATTGTTCATGGCTTTTCTTGGCCGAGGTGTCTGGCGAGCCATTTGTCTCGAACGTTATGCTTAAAATCTGCTAGGGCTTCGGCGTCCGGACAGTCGACTATCTGATTCTTTTTAGTAAGAAATCTATTCCAGAATTTCCGGGCTGACTCTCCGGGCTGTTGAGTTATGTGACTGAGATCGTCTGCATCAGGAGGGCGGACATAGGTCCCTTGAAAATTTGCCCGGAAAGCATCCTCAAGCTCTTCCCAACTTCCAATGGTGTTTTCGGGAAGGCTTTTGAGCCAATGCCGGGCTGGCCCTTTAAGCTTGAGGGGTAAGTATTTTCTGGCGTGGAGGTCATCTCCTTTGGCCATGTGTATGTGGAGGATATAATCCTCGATCCAGACCCCAGGGTCTGTTGTTCTGTCGTACGCCTCTATGTTTACGGGCTTGAATCCCGCTGGAAATTCATGGTCCAGCACCTCATCGGTGAAACATAGGGGGTGTGCGGCACCCCTGTATTTGGTTGTGCCGTGATGTTCGGATATTTGTTGTGTTACATTGCTTACTAGATCTTGCTTTCTTGGCCCGTAGATAGATCTGGCTGGGCCATCTTTTTGATGCGGATCCTTTGGTGGATCGCGTGCCGGCTTGTGTGCGTCGCCGCTTGCCGCTCCATGCTGGCCATGCGGTCGTCTATCTGACCGGGTGGCTTTCCTATTTTTTGACTGTGGGGGCTCTAAGGCCTCCTCGTCAAATTCAGGCAGTAGCTTTCGCTTTGAATAGCTTTTTGTGCGGCGACTGCCGCCATATTTGTCTGCGGTGCTGCGTACTTTGCTCCATCTAATTCTGAGTGCATCTTCCACAGTTTTGAGCTTCCGCTTCTGCTTTTTCAGGCTACGCACAGTAGCGATGAGCCCTTCATGGAGGTTCTTCTGCTCCATAAGCTTATCCGGCGTAAGGTCGTCCGAACTGTTGTTTTCGCCGGGGACGGGGTGTTCGGTTTGTTTATCCAAGTTGCCCTGTTCGGACGGTTGCTCGAAGGCATGTTCGTCGTCTGCCGGCTCGTCCTGCTCTATGGCTGGGTCTGTATGGCTGCTGTCTCTGTCGAGGCGGGGCTTGAGCGGCGCTTACGTCACCGCTTTGATTGCTTTTCGAGTGAACGATCCCTTGTTGCATCCCTGTGTTCCTAGTTGTCGCTTCCTTTGGGTGTTTCCACCATGTATACATCATGAGATGAGGTGGCTGTCCAGTGCCTTATAGGCGTTGGTTCATGTTCATCTCCTACATCATCGTCCATACTGTCGATGTCTTCGGAGTCGAAGTCAAGCACGTCGTTTAAATTATCGACAGTGGCTACAAAGTGGGTGGTGGGTGGGGTTTGAATTTCTTCATCATCCGCATCCCAACCTTGTTGACCATAGTCCGGCCAGGGCTCTCCTGATAAAGAGAGAGACTTTAGTGAATTCAGAATATCGCCGAAGGGCGAGTGCTGAAAGATGTCCGTGGCGGTGAACTCCATGATCGGCGACCAATCGGGTTC
The DNA here is from genome assembly GCF_002162155.2 of Triticum dicoccoides. Classification (NCBI taxonomy): domain Eukaryota; kingdom Viridiplantae; phylum Streptophyta; class Magnoliopsida; order Poales; family Poaceae; genus Triticum; species Triticum dicoccoides. Next base: position 7,125 of record NW_021301131.1, read on the forward strand.
GATCGGTAGGGGCGCGGAGGGCTCGGAGTCTGGAGAGGAGTCCGGCTCCTTGGAGTCACGGGCTTCGCAGAGAATAGGGCTGGTGTTCGGCTCGATCGCCATAGAGATTGCAGCCCCCGAGGCGGTGTCCAACCACCCATCCTCGATTGGCGCAGTTGGCTCTGAATTAAGGGTCGGAGCTGATGCGGGTGCGGCCTCCAGGGCACTGTTCGGCGGTAGAGCTAGATCATGCCCATCGTGACAGTGCGGCGCGCTCGGCTGCGGCTCGAATCCGTCGAAGATCAAGTCTCCGTGGAGGTCCGCTGTGTAGTTTAAACTTCCAAATCTGACCTGACGGCCAGGGGCGTAGCTTTCGATCTGCTCCAGATGGCCAAGCGAATTGGCCCGCAGTGCAAAGCCGCCAAATACGAAGATCTGTCCGGGGAGAAAAGTCTCACCCTGGATCGCATCGTCATTGATGATCGGAGGAGCCATCAGGCCTAAAAGTGACGACACAGAGGAACTCTCAATGAAAGCACCAATGTCGGTGTCAAAACCGGCGGCTCTCGGGTAGGGGGTCCCGAACTGTGCGTCTAGGCGGATGGTAACAGGAGGCAGGGGACACAATGTTTTACCCAGGTTTGGGCCCTCTTGATGGAGGTAAAACCCTACATCCTGCTTGATTAATATTGATGATATGGGTAGTACAAGAGTAGATCTACCACGAGATCAAGGAGGCTAAACCCTAGAAGCTAGCCTATGATATGATTGTTATTCGTCCTACGGACTAAAACCCTCAAGTTTATATAGACACAGGAGAGGGCTAGGGTTACACAGAGTCGGTTACAATGGTAGGAGATCTACATATCCGTATCGCCAAGCTTGCCTTCCATGCCAAGGAAAGTCCCTTTCGGACACGGGACGAAGTCTTCAATCTTGTATCTTCATAGTCCAGGAGTCCGGCCGAAGGTATAGTCCGGCTATCCGGACACCCCCTAATCCAGGACTCCCTCACCCATGACTCACCATATTCGATTCACCCAGGAAATACCAAGATGTACCTGGATCTGAAAGATAGATTCTGGTGGACCAGAATGAAGAAGGATATTGCAGAGTATGTAGCAGTTTGTGATGTATGTCAGAGAGTGAAGGCAGAACATCAGAAGCCAGCAGGATTGCTGCAACCATTGTCGATACCCGAATGGAAGTGGGATAAGCTAGGCATGGATTTTATCACGGGATTACCCAGGACTCGTTCAGGCTATGAATCGATATGGGTTTTAGTCGATCGCTTGACGAAAGTAGCTCATTTCATCCCAGTGAAGACCACTTACACCAGTGCTAAGTTGGCAAAGATATACATGACCAGGATCGTATGTTTGCACGGAGTTCCGAGAACAATTGTATCAGATAGAGGAACCCAGTTTACCTCAAAGTTTTGGAATCAGTTGCATGAAACTTTGGGAATCAGACTGGAGTTCAGTACAACTTTTCACCCGCAAACAGATGGATAGACCGAGAGAGTCAACCAAATTCTGGAGGATATGCTGAGAGCTTGTGCACTAGATTATGGATCTAGTTGGGATGACAACTTGCCCTATGCAGAGTTCTCATACAACAACAGTTACCAAGCCAGTTTGAAGATGACCCCTTTCGAAGCATTGTACGAAAGGAGGTGCAGAACACCATTGTTATGGGATGAAGTTGGAGACCGCCAGTTGTTTGGACCAGATTTGATTAAAGAATCAAAAGAGGAAGTTAAACTAATTCGCGATAGACTCAAGGTAGCCCAGTCCAGGCAGAAGAGCTATGCGGATTCTAAACGCAAGGAGACAGCTTACGAAGTTGGACACGGAGTGTATCTTCGGGTATCACCACTCCGAGGAGTTAAGCGCTTTGGAGTTAAGGGAAAGTTAGCACCACGATTTGTGGGACCATACAAGGTTTTGGAACGTATGAGAGAAGTTGCTTACAAGTTGGAATTGCCCAAATGATTGACAGGAGTTTACGATGTGTTCCACGTTTCTTAGTTGAAGAAGTGCCACGCGGAGATGGACGATATTCCTCTGAAAGATACAGTGCCACTGGAAGCGATACAGTTGGGAAGCGACTTGACTTACGAGGAGAAGCCAGTCAAGATTCTCGAGTTTGCCAGCCGGGTTACACGCAGCAAAGTTATCAAGTTCTATAAAGTTCAGTGGAGCCACCATACCAAGGATGAAGCCACCTGGGAACAAGAAGAAGACGAGAAGAAGACCTACGCAAGGACCATCCACACCTATTTTCTAGCCAACCCGAATCTCGAGGGCGAGAGTCATCTTAAGGGGTGTAGGTTTGTAACATCCCAAATTTTCAATTTGGAATGTTATGCATTAGATCATCATTGCATATCATATTTTATTGCATTTTGGCGTGATCCTAGAAATTCTACGCAACTCAAGGACCTACCGAGAGAGTTGGGGATTTCATTATTTTCATATTTGCGTTTTCGCGAATTTTGAAAAGAGGATCTTTTGATTTTAATTATTTTCTCTTCGAATATTTCTTTTATAAAAATAAAGAGTGAGGATAAAATGACTTCCTCAAAATAGAGAAATATCGAAGATTTTATATTAAAATCAAATAAGATTTTTATTTGGAGTTTTATTGTTATTTTATTGGAATTGGGAAAAAAGGTGTTTTTCAAAATTGCATTTTAGGGCCAAATAAATGTTCACCTTGTCCGGCTTATTTTAGAGGACGGGGAAAATTTATTTCGGAATTTTTGGAGTCCATTTAGTATTTATTTTTTTCTTTTTCTGCATATCAGAATTTTTATTAAAAAAAAGTCAAACCGACACCGGGCGGTACCCGAGCGGGACTCCGCCCGGGGAGGCTTTATAAGCCGCGCCGGCCGAGCCCCGAGGCCCATCAGCTTGAGCCCCGAAACCCTAGCCGCCGCGCCGCCGCCGCCGCACCGCGCCGCCGCCGCCGCACCGCGCCGCCCCGCCGTCGCCGGACCACCGCCAGACCTCGCCGGACCACCGCCGGACCCGAGGTAGCCGCCTCGGTTTTCGCGAGAAAACTGTTTGGTTTTTTTAAAACCCTAGATCCCTTTTTTTATTTTAGATCCGGTTCAGTTTATTTTCGGTTTAGTTATTTAGCGAACGCCTGTTTTTACGTTCGTTTTAACGAACGGTTTTCACTGTTTAGCCGCAGACAGCGAACGTTCGTTCGTTAGCCTGTTCGTCAGTTTTCTTTTTCTCGGATTTTTCGCGATTATTTTTCGATCGCGATTTCTGATCCGATTTTCATTTTAGTATAACTTTTCGCTCGTTTATCGGAATCAGGCGATTCAAGCGCCTAGAGTTTCTCTCGAAACCCTCTTTCCGTTTAATCAACTTAAACAAATTTTTGCTACTGTAAAATTTGACTTTAGTGCAGATTAGTAAACGAAGCTTGTTTCTTTCTCAGTTTGAGTTTTGTTGCTCCATTTGATATGATTTTTTTGCATACTAGAGTTCTTAAGTTGAACTTTATGGTTAGACTTCTTATTTGAATTTTACCCATGCCCTTGCTTGATTGCTTATTGTATGCTTGTTTGATTGCGATAGAGTACCCGGAGTGCGAAGCGTGCTACATCGAGTCTCTAGGTTTCGCGGATCATCAGCAAGGCAAGTAACACTTTGATCATACCTTTTTACTACCCAGTTTTATTGCATTAGATCAATCCTGAAACACTTTCATGGTTAGGATCTGAAAAATTGTGGGTTGGGAAGTAGATGAGGTAGTACCTATTCACCTGTTTCGTTATCAAACCCTGGGAGTTATTTCTACGTTGCTTATATTGCTATGCTATGCTAGTAGCCGTGGTTTGGGTTTGAGTGTATTCCATGACAGATTGTGAGATTGTTTACTTAATGGTTCAACTTAAGGTGGCAAACTTTAATACACATCTGGGTGGATTGAGGCACCTGGGGAACCCAGTGATTGCCTGTATTTTTGAAAATCCCGGGGTACCGTGTGATTTTCCTATGGACTGCCACCCAGGCTCAAAGGGATCATAAGATTATTCATGTTGAAAACTTCCGTGTGCAGCCACATGCCATTATGGGCTCTGGCATAGTTGATTAAGTCGTGTGAACTCTTACAGTGATAGACTAGCAGATGTAGGGGATGTAGGTGTACCGGTCTACCCATCGTAAGGTGCTAACGCTTCTGAAAGATTGTGTCTCGGTCATCCGTTTCTCAAACACCTTGTAGTGCGAGAAATCCAATGGAGGAGATCGAGTCTTGTGAGGTAAAGTGCACAAACCTCTGCAGAGTGTACAAACTAATCATGGTTAGCCGTGTCCCCGGATATGAACATCTTGAGTATCTAGTTTTTGGATTATCATGTGGATCTCATCACTCTAAATTAATTTTGTTGGGTTAATGATTAATTTTAATTGGGATTGAGAGTTTACCTTCTCAATGTTTTCAACCAACTTTGTAGTTAAATAAAACATATCCCTTTGCAGTAGGGAAAAATTGGCTTTTCGCAAAACCTATTAATCATACAGCCTCCACCAGCCATATATGCATGTAGTGATAGCTTTACATTGTTCATTACTCTCTTGTGTTACAATTGCCAGCATATTCCATGTGCTGACCTGTTTCGGGCTGCAACGTATCATGTTGCAGACTTGTCAGACAACGAGTAAGGAGCCTTAGGTCGTGGTCTTTCACTCGGTGATGCCGTTGGAGTTGATGGACTCACTTTATCATCCAAGCCTTCCGCTGTTATCATATTAGATGACCTTAAGCCATATTTATTGTAATAAGTTCTCTTTTGAGACATTCGATGTAATAAGTGTGTGATTGCTACTCTATTATAAATCCTCAAATACTGTGCGTGTCAGCATTACCGATCCAGGGATGACACTGATGCACAAAGATCAGACTGTTTGAGGTCTGGTCGCTACAATAAGGCACAACACAACATAAAAACACTAAAAAAATCATTCCGATCTAAACGATGATAATATGAAGTTCTTATAAGTAGTTTGACATATGTTTAATTGATTACTTATGCATGCTTACTCAAAGTCCTACTATTTTATAGATGGTGCATTATATTGAGGTAAAGTCTTGGTTGCTTCAATTTGTTGGCTGGAATGAACCAAAAGCTGAATTTTTTTTCTACTCAAAATGCATCATACGTGCTAATTTAATATTATAATTGTCAGATGCGGTGAAAGGTACATGCGTCACAGGTTTTGGCATACACTTTTCAGTTTTATATTTATTGTTATTGCAACACGCTCGTTCTGTTGGCTGCTAGTTTGAAATGAAAGGTGCATGAAGGCCCAAAAGCTAGCAAATGATTTGGCTCTCGTAGTGCGACTACAAATAGTAAGACATGATAATTATTGGCAAAGCAGTGACTTGCAAGCTTAACATGATAATCTGAGCCGGCATTTCGCAAAGCACAATAACTAGGAAACTCAATCATCCATTAATGTCATTATCGCTACAAGGAACACATGGCAACCATATATAAACTCAATGAAGATATAGAGTCACATTATACTCGATGATATCTCCCTTGGACGGGTTCACAGAGTTGATGCAGTTAATGCATACGGTCCTGAGCAAGCCGTACCCTTTGGCCATTCGAAATGCACCACAGCCTCCAATAACGGGGAGCTCTCTGCTTGGTTTACTGAATTGATTTCTTGAGAACATCACGAACGAGCTGCCTTTGAACGGACCATCTGTCATCTCACAATCAATAGTTTCCAATATCGTGTACCCATCTTTCCCCGTTTCAACGTACATACCCTGTGCATTCCCAATCACCTTAGAAGTACTCGCAGGCCCCTCGGTGAGCACGTCATCAAACACGTAGACGGAGCTAAAGGGCACTAAGCCATGAGCATGAGCTGTGGCATTCTTGTTTTCGGCGACAAGGACCGAGGATGGATCATTCACACTATGGGTGTTGTGAAGGTAGAAGCGGATGTTTGTCACCTTCTCGCTTCCACTAACCGGATAAGCATTGCATTGGAGAGATATAAGGAGGACGGTGAGGAGTAAGAATCGAATTCTCATCTTGTGTTCTTGTGGTTTTTGGATTGTGAATTGAACATGATCGGTGAGAAGGTTTGGTCTGTGTATTTATAGTTGGGGAGAGCATATCATTTCGTATTCTTTATATGGAAAAAAATTAATGAATATAGATAGGAGGATATCTTTTGGTATAAGATATGTACACATAATTAATGATTATACTTAAGTACTGCCTATCTTTGGAAAGAAATTAATATGAGCCATCTATAGAATATTTGGTGAAATGACGATAATATATTTTATCATGAATCTAATGCTACTAATTTGATGGCATAAATATTGGTCTATTATTGTGTAAATGCGATCAAACATAAAAGGTTTGACTTTCCAACAAAATTGGAAGTACACTGTTTCAAGGACGAAGGAAGTAGCCTACTTGAAGCCAGGACATTCCAAGCCAGTGGGCATCACCTTGGTTGGCCGTATGTGGCTCGACCACAGGACAGAAATGGGCCCAAACAGGATGTGGCATCCAGGTGGCACATTTGGTGGCTGAGGCTTAGTACATCCAGACTCCACCACAACGACATGCTAAGATGAGATGCATGGAAAAAGATCAATCAAACCATTCAACCATGCATGTCAAAACTATTACACTACTTGTATTCCACAAATATCTTACATATATTCAATAATCAAATATCCATGTTTCAACTTCATCAAAATATATAACAAATAATTTCCACAACAACATGCGGAGTATCATCTAGTTCGTTTTATGTCGTCGTTTGTTGTCTTGGTGTTGAGATTCACATTGAGGTGGCAAAAAATCGAGATTGAATGACAATTAGCAAACATAAGTACATCTAAGACATCCTGGAAAAGCTAAGCCAACTCAAAGTATCTATAACCCCTTCTCAAAGTTTTCTTTTTGAGAAGTTAACCTAGAACTAGCCATTCTTCTAGTCCTTAAATACAGCTCAACCCGCTCAATTTTGAGGAGTGCCTTAAACTTAACTTTTCAAAACGCCGTGACTTCTTCAACTACATTGACCCTCAGCCCATGTCCCTAACCATTCGTGGTCGCGCCACCGCGAGTTTCATTTCCTCTCGAGCTCTGGTGGCATGTGCGACCTCTAGCCGCCGACCCATGCGAGGTTTCCATCGAAACGGCCAAAATGTTTTTTATTTTACTTTTCTTTATAGTGATGTCGAAATGTATCTGTAAATTAACTCCATAATTTTTTAGGAGTTAAAAATTTAGGATAGTAGGCTATTTAGATGAAAGGGAAAAAGAAATAGTGAGGCATACTAGCCGACAAAAGAAGCTAACAGACAAAGAGCAAAGTCTGCTCTGCTCATCATCAGTTGTCCACTAGAGTATAAACAAAAAGTAAAGGTTGTCCCTTTGCGTGCCCTCTTGTATCTCTAGTAGAATTCTAGATCCATCAACTCAAGTAGCGCTTGATCCAGCCGAGCAAGGGATCCATGGAGCATCTGCCGGACGAGTGCGAGCTGGAGGAGCTGGAGGTGTCCACTGTAGACCTCGAGGCGGAGGAGCCGAGGCTGATGGAGCAGCTGGCGGCAGCGTGCCGGGACCCGGGCGTGTTCCGGCTGGTCAACCATGGCGTCCCCAGCGGCCTCACCGCCCGCCTGTTCGGGCTGGCGCGCGGGCTGCTGGAGCTGGACGCGGCCAACAAGTCCCGGCTGCCGGGCTACTTCTGTGGCACGCCGGCGCTGGCGGCGCTGCCCGTCAAACAGCTCAACTGGCTCGAGGGGCTGCACGTCGAGGCCGACGACACCGGCGACCGTTGTCATTCTTGTCCAGATGGTGCTGACGGTGAAGCAGGCGGCACTGCCTTGGCGGAGTTCATGGAGGCGGTGAGCGGGGAGTACGCGGCGCACATGGCGCGCATCGCCCGGAAGCTGTTCGACGCCCTGGCCAGCGGCGAGCTGGGCCTGGATGAAGAGCAGCGCGCGTCGTACCTGACGGAGCGCGGCAGCATCTTCCGGGCGTACCGCTACCCGGCTACTGCGCCAGGGCGGCGGCGGCTGGGGATGGAGGCGCACACGGACAGCTCGGTGCTGTCCATCCTGAACCAGGACATGGTGGGCGGCCTGCAGGTTTTCCATGGTGGTAGGTGGTGTTTTGTCCGTCCGGTGGAGGGCGCGCTGGTGGTGAACGTGGGCGACATGCTGCAGGCGATGAGCGGGGGCGCGTACCGGAGCCCGGACCACCGGGTGGTGGCGCCGGCCTGGACGGAGGTGGACAGGATGTCGCTCTGCTACTTCGCGTTCCCGCAGGAGGACGCCGTCATCGTCGGCGCGGCGTCAGCTTGTCGTCAGGAGGAGGTGTACAGGGGGTTCAGCTACCGTGAGTTCCGGGAGCAGGTGCAGGCGGACGTGAAGGCCACCGGCTCCAAGGTCGGCCTGGCCCGATTCCGCGTCGCCGTCGGCCAATCATAAGCATTCATTGGAGGGAGCAGAGCAGAGTAGAGCGTCTCATGTTTTTTCTTCTTCTTCCTGTCATTTTGTACTCCTATATGTTTGTAGCGGGCCGAGAAAGCTTTTACAAATTATTAGTGGGCTGGGCTTATCTCTTCATCGCCCATGAGAGAGTGCCTCATGACTTCTTTCGGACATGGAAGAGCAGCTTGTTCGGTGAAGCAAGTTCATCCATTGAATAATCCTATAATCTAGCTTCAAATAACACCATCCATTGAATTTAGTTACATTTTTACTAACCGAAACAGTATAAGTGAAGATAGAAGGGAAACCGTTATTTCTGAATTTAGACATATTTACATGCTATACTTTATCTGAATATAAAGAGAGGAAATATACAACATGAGATGGAGTAGTGGAGTGAAGCGCCCGCATCAGCAGTCAATCTATGGTAGGCAAGTGAATGATGCGGTGCCATGATTGCTATTTACTGGTGACGAAGGGAAGCGGCGGATAAACAAAGGAGATGCCCCTGGCCACCGTGCCTCTCCCCTGGGAGCCCTCCCGTTTGACACTCGCTGTGTCAAATAGTCGAGGAATTGCACAGGGCGCTCCTTGTAATCTTGCACGCAAACAGGGCTCCAAATAGTTGAGAATTCACACAGGGTAACTTGTTAGTATATCAAAAAAGAAACTAATGATGCTACACCAACTCTGCCCTGCTGTAGCAAACATGCAAGCTTACACTAGTGCAAATGTTATTCACATATTACTCTGCGATTCACATGAAAAATATAGAGACAAGGCCCTAAACATGCCTGATATAGACGTCCAGTAAGTAAAATAGCTAGTCACACACACAGAAAAATCAGAGAAGGAACTTTAGGTAAAATCCCTAGAGTTGATGGGAAAGGCCCCACAAAGCATTGAAAGTTGCAAATTTAGCAGAGCATATAGAACAATGCTTTATATTGTCTGAGAGAACAGAGCAGCCATACGTCTTTTAAGAAATATCAGTCAGATTATAAACAGAGTACCTTGCTAGTTGCAAAGCCTCCTTCAGTACCATCTTCATACATTATTTAGTAAGGATCCCTAACTCAAATTATCCTAACAGAACATCTCATAATTGTATGCATAATATGCACATAAATTAGAAAAAAAATCAATATTAGAGATGAGTAACATGTCCTAATATAATAAGGTGGATTGGCATGTACGGAAAACAAACATGTGTTGTCCCTCCAAGACATCTCTGCACACAACATTCTTGGTTCTTTTTCCAGTGGGATGAATAAACTATGTGTAGACATGCAGAAATTATTATCACATTCCAACTGTCGGCATGTAAAAATACAAAGCAATAACTCATTGGCAATAACAAGTACAGCCTTGATCCTAAGCCCATAGTTATTTAGCACCAACAACAATTTATTAAGAAAGAAAAACACCCAGTGGAACGCACCTGAGTTGACCAGAACATGTTGTTTTTTTATTAGAATGGCATTTTAACTTGAAGGAGGTAATAATACGCACCATCTACAACAGACAGTGCTGGGGGCTACCAACTTATAAGCATAACACTAACCGTCATGTTCAATTTAATTTTTAAGCTCAGACTGTATCTTGAAAACGCGAAGTGCTTTTGCTCAATACTTGGTGCTACCATTGATTTTGCTCCCACTTATGTCTCGGGTGTTGACTAAGGGAGTTACTGGAAAATAGGCCAGTCTTTGATTTTGTCTATCTTTACACTGCAGATCAACATCTCAGTTTAGTCAAATTCTTCCTTTTGAAGTCATGGGACAAGCTGAGAAGATCATTCCAATTAATTTCCTTTTCTGAGAATCTATTCATTAACATTAGAGATGACAACTACTTCTGATTGCATTTTGCAAAATCAAAGGTAAAGGACTCAAAGCAGTTTTGATTAGATCTCAATCTCTGGAAGAGTTTATTTGACAACCTGCAGAAGACTACATAATCTGAAACGTAAATATATATCAGTGCAACAGGAGACAGCTGAAACAAAGAATCTAATATGTGCTTAGTTAGCCTAATAGTTGATAATTCATAGATTATTTGTATCAATTGGAGAACGGGGAACTAAAACTGCTACTTGAAATTAATGTATGAGTCTCTAGCACTAACATTGTTCGGAATTATCATCTAAACAATTACTAATTGTATAGAGAGTATAACTAAAACTATTGAAGATTTATCTAATCAAAATTTATTTCAAAGTCTTAAGCCACACAGGAGATCGAATTTGAAAGCACACGTAGCTTCTAGGTAGAGCGCAAAGCTGGTGTACTGCAGGGATTTAGGACGCTGTAGGAGATGCACACAGGACACCACCCCTGTTGGTTCCCCTCGCTCCTGTATTTGCATGATATGGTCATGAGCAGTGCTGGTCGATGGACACCAAAAGTACCAATTTTTCTTGATCAAATGTTAGGGATTAATGCAATCTATAGAGAGGCTTCTGTGACTGCTTGAACGGGCTGTACAATAGGGCAAAGATTTCAGGATAATTGATCACTTGCCTACACTGTGAGGACATGAGTGACAGGCCATGAACTCCAACAGACAAGAGAGTAGGTGGTGTAAACAGCAGAGCGTCCGTACCTTGGATGGATCGGCCTAGGCCTTCTTCAGAGCTCAGCGCCGAAGTTCCTGGTGATTGGAGTGATCCCCACCGGTAGCTGGATATTGCTATTGCAACGAACAAGATCAGGTTCAGTTCAGGAAAAAGAACGGAAGAAAGAAAAACAGGACTGGGATTCGATCCTTGCGCTGATTTTCTTACCCCTCGAGTTTGTGGGCATTGACGATGTTGCCGATGTCCCCGAGCACCCGCCTATTTCCTCCTGCAATGGCACTGCGGCACCTGGACATCATCAAAGAGAAACATGAGTAAAGATGAACGGCGACAATCCAGGGACGAACAGATGAACCAGTGACCCAACGATTGCGCCGGCCAAGAGGAAGTGCAGGCGGCATGCTATGGGAACGACGACGGTGGACCATGCGATGACCCACGGCGAACGACGCGGGAGGAGGAGGAGGGGGCGACTGGGGTCGTGCGGGCGGGACGAGGGAGGAGGCGTTGGCATACCTGCGACAGCAGAGGAGGAGAGGCAGGTGCGCGACGGGCGGCGGCTCCGTGGCTCCGGCTCTCTCGCGGCGAAGAGCGGCGACCTGCGGCGTCTCTCCCCCGGCGCGCGACGGGCGGCGGCTCCAGCTCTCCCACGGCGAAGGGTGCGACGGGCGGCGACTTGCCGACGGCTCCCGCAGCGAAGGGTGGCGACCTGTGGCGGCTAATGGCTGTGAGAGGAGGAGCGGGGCGGCGAACGACGCGGGAGGAGGAGGAGGGGGCGATTGGGGGTCGTGCGGGCGGGACGATGGAGGAGGAGGGGGCGACTGGGGGTCGTGCGAGCGGGGCGACATGTCGTGCGAACGGGCAGGGTGGGTTAGCGATTGATCGTGGCTTGTTGCGTGGTTGGTATAGCGTTAAACACAAAATAATTAAGGGCCATTAGATTTTGATGATGGATGGATGTGATTGTTTGGATCTGTCCCTCTCTTCCTTTTATAGTGGTAGTAGATAGATAGTAGATAATGGCATGGTGGGTAATTAAAGCGTAAAACGCATTTAGTATCTGAAAGTATGTAGACCATCAGATTGCAGGTTTCGATGGATAGAATGATTTAATTCTCCGTCTTTTTTTTATAGTGGTAGTAGATAGTACATGGATATGGAGCCAGTGCCAGACGACGGCTGCGGTCGGTGTAGTCGGATTGTGGCGGCGGGTTTGCTGACCCTGCCGATGGCGGCCGTGTCCATGTGCGTGCCGGGCCCTGACGCACCGCCACGACCCATGTTGCTTTTGTTCGCCAGGATCCTCTGCGTTCTCTCCCCATGCGCCATCTTCATCGTCCTGCTCACAGTCATCGTCACGGAACATGGCCGGCGACCAACGGACCAACTGGCCAAAGCCGACCACCCCAACGGACGGCCCAAAGTCGTCGTCGTCGTCGTCGTCATGGATCCAGATCCAGAGCCAAAGCGAGAGATGGCCGGCGGCAAAATCGACTGCGGCCGGTGGTTGGCCATCTTCCTCCTGGGTCTGGTGACGCTGTCGATGGTGGCCTTGACCATCCGCCTGCCGGGCCCTCAGGATCCAGTGTTGGACTTGATCATGAGGATCGTGTGCATCGCCGCAGCCTGCAGCTTCTTCATGCTCATGGTCGCGGTACTCGTCACGGAGCTACCACCTTCCCCTCCAAGTCCACGGACCCACCTTTAGCAGGCTTCTTCTTCTTCTTCTTCTTCTTCTTCTTCTTCTTCTTCTTCTTCTTCTTCTTCTTTTTTGATTCATTTTATTTATTTATTTATTTATAGATTGATTTTCTGGCCCCTCCATACGCGTATGCACATGATGACATATTTTCTTCCTCATGTTTCCTACTCTCCAAAATTATACTAGTATGCACGCTGCGCAACACAAAATAACTACACAGAATTGAGACAATGAACACACGCCGTGCGGAGATTTTGGGAAAAGTTTACCAATTAAAAAATTAACGAATTTTGAGAAGTTCACAAATTTTAAAATAGTTTGTGGTTTCAAAGAAAATCATAAGTTTGATTTTTTTCTGAATTTAATAAATGTTCATAAATTTTAAATAATGTTCAACGATTGAAATAACTTGACGAATTTGAAAACAATTCATGGATTTGAAAAACCTTCACGGGCTTAAAAAAGTTCATAGATTTTGTGGATTTGAAAATTGTTCATGGATTTGAAAAGAATTTGAGAAAAATTCACTAATTCTGTGGATTTGAAAAACTTTAACAAAGTTGATTTTTTTAACTAATTCCATGGATTAAAAAAATTCACGAAAATGAGAACATTTCATTCATGTAAACTGAAAACAAAAAGGAAATGAAAATAAATAAAAAAGAAAGAAAGAAAAACCAAAAATAAGAAGGAAAAAACACCAAAAACCACCAAAACCGGACAAAAAAAACACCAATGAACAAAAGAACGCCCAAACAAAACCCAGCCTAAAACTAGTGGGAGGTGAGATATTGGGCCGCAGCCCACTTAGATGGAGTGCAATATATCTGGCACAATATCTAGAGGGAGGTTAGTCGCTTACAGCAGTAATGGGTCGTCAAATCACAAGGCCCCGCCTTTCAGCAGTAATGAGCCGTCGGCCGTCAAATCACAAAGGTCTATTTTTTTGAAAGTAAATCACAAAGGTCCTCGCCTCTCGTGAAGCCGACCAAGCAAGACTGCCCCGCCCTCTAGCCTTTTAAAAAATGTATGCTTTTGTACATTAGTAGTATCGATGAATTGCGCCATGGAGCAAAACTAACAAGACTAGCAAGTTGCCCGTGCGTTGTAATGGAACAAATGTTGTGATCTCAAGTGATAACGGTGGTAGAGATCAAGCATAACAGAATATTTTAAAATGATGACAAATACATGAAAGAGTAGACATTTAAACTTGGTTCATAAATAAGATGTGTTACATAAATTAACATGAAAACATAACTCGCTTCTGCAAATTCTGTTAGGCCTCCTTTGGTTCATAGGATAGAAATTTTATAGGAATAGAAAAACATAGAAAGTGAGATGACACGCATATCAATTCCTATAAAAAAAGAGACGCCATTTGACGCCATTTGCGGGCACAGATCGACGGGTACTAGAGACTGGCTGCAGTTGTAGTATCGATGACTGGGGTTGGCAATGCTCCACGAAATCCACCTCGGAGCCTTGACGTTGCAGTGGCACAACTTCTCAGGCGAGTACGCCATCGGTGGCTCCCGATATGGCACCGGCGACTGCCCTGAGAAGGCCATTGATTGCGGCGACCGATGACTGCTTGACGAGCTAGCAGACGCCATGGACGGCGGCGAGGGGGACGGCGACACAGTGCTACGCGGCGAGGGGGCGGTGACAGACCTAGGGATTGCAATTAAGAATTGGGAAAAGTTGCATATGTCCAGTCAGCAAGGAGAGTAGTCAAAACCACCAAAATCTGGTCCAAAACCACCATGGGGGAGAATTGATCCGGTTTTGGAGAGTTTAGGGGTTGATTGATCCGGTTTTAGACTGTGTGGGGAAATCGGTCCATCAGACATGATTTGAGGGGGAAAACCATACTTTCCTCCCTCAAAAATAAATGAATCAAAGTCCCTTTAGGGCTCCTTTGATTCAAAGGAATTCTATAGGATTTCTGGAGAATTAAAATCCTTAAGAATTTTTTCTATGTTGGTCCTTTGATTCATAGGATTGGATCCCATAGGAATTTTTCCTATGAAATCTTTTGTACTACATTTCATAGGAAATCTAACATCCACTCCAATCTTTTTTTACAATTTCTTTGCTTTTCCTGTGCCATCAAACACTCCATGCTAATTCTGTAGGATTCATGTGTGCATGCCACTCTAACCCTATACTTTTTCTATTCCTACGATTTGAAATTCCTGCGAATCAAAGAGGGCCTTATTGTCAGCCTTGGTTCCGTACTAGGTACGAGTTGCTTGCTTGCGGCACAGTCCAATTGACGCACGCACAGGCACGATCGGATCCAGAGCGATGGCCGGCGGCGGCATCGAGAGCGGCGGCCTTGGCCTTAGGGAGGCAGACGACTGCGAACGGTGCATGGGGATCGTCTTCCTGGGTCTGGTGACGCTGCCGATGGCGGTCTTGTCCATCTAGCTGCCGGGCCCCGACCCTCCGATGTTGGACTTGGCCATGAGGATCATGTGCGTCGCCGGCCCCTGCATCCTCTTCACCCTCCTCACCACAATAATCGTCACGGAACGGGGCCGGCGACGGACCGACGGACGGACCAAAGTCGACCGCCCCAATGGACAGGCCAAAGTCGTCGTCGCCGTCGTGGTGGTGGTGGTGGATCCAGAGCCAGAGCCAGAGCGAGCGACCGCGGCCGGTGCACGGCACTCGTCTTCCTAGATAGCTAGGTTTGATGACGCTGTCCATGTCCATCTGCGCTGACGTACGCTCCCACACGACGACCCATGCATGTTGATCTTCATGCTCATGATCCTTCTACTTCAATGGTTGTGTGAGTGCCTAGCCTGGAGTAGCATATGCTTCTTCTTCTTTGATGCGATTGATTGATTTATAGATGGAGTTTCTGTCCCCTATATATGTGTATGCACATGATGAGACATTTTGTTCCCGATTCCTACTCTCTCTCTCAAAAAAAAAGAAAAAAAATGCAGTGTAAGAGCAAATAACCATCTCTTAAGTTTCCAGCTAGCTAAAAATCATCTGATCCTAATAATATTGAATGAAATCATTTGAGTACATAAGTTGAGGGAGTTTTATGTGGTAATTTTATAAAGCGCAACAAGTCAATAACTAGAAAACTCAACCATCCATTATATTAGGGATCATCATAAGGACCCAAAATACATAAACTCATTTAATGGTGCCAGAGAGTCACGTTGTACTCTATGACATCTCCACTGGCAGGGTTCACAGAGTTGAGACAGTGAACGCACACCGTTCGGAGCATGCCGTACCCTTCGGCCATTCGGAACACACCACGACCTCCGATGACGGGGAGCTCCCTGGTTGATCTCAACGGGTTTCTCGAGAACAATACAAACGAGCTGCCATTGAATGGGCCAGTTGTGATCTCAACATCGATGGCCATCAAAATCGTGTACCCATCTTTTGCTGTGCCGACGTACATGCCCTGTGCATTCCCAAGCACCTTAGACGTGATCGAGGGCCCCTCAGTGATCACATTGTCAAACACGTAGACAGAGCTAAAGGCCACGATACCACGAGCATGGGCCGTGGCATTGGCGTTTTGTGCAACAAGGACCGAGGAGGAATCCTTATCGGCATGGATGTTGTGGAAGTAGAAGAGGATGTTGGTCTCCTTATCTCTTACAAGCGGGGAGGCAACGGAAGCCTTGCACTGGAGAGAGAGAACAAGGATGGTGAGGATCAAGAATGGAATTCTCATCTTGAGTTCTTGTGGCTTCTGAAAATTTGTTTGCGATTGAGAATGTGTTCGGTGAGAAGGTTTCGTGTGTGTATTTGTAGCTGATGAAGAGGAGGATATTGTTTGGTATTCTCTACATGGAAATAAATAACGACGTGCATTTATAGCTGGAGATGAGGATATCTTTTAGTAGTATTTGTATACTATACATGGAAGTAAATAACGACCTGCACTTATTGCTGGAGATGAGGATATCTTTTAGTAGTAGTGTTTGTATATACGGAAATAAATAATGGCGTGTATTCATAGATGAATAGGAGGATATATTTTGGTATTCAATATACGGTAATAAATGACGGCGTATATTTATAGCTGAAGAGGAGGATATATTTGGATATGGAAATTAGTTTTGTCTACGCAATTTTTTTTTTGGAAATTAGTTGTTTAGGCTAGGATACGGAAATTAGTAGGAGCACGCCGGGTTAGTCGGAAATTGTAGAGGCCGAATCCCTTTCTTATCTTGTATCAGGTTTGGCATGGGCCTTACAGGCCATACGTACTGACTGCAGTCCAGTCCAGCCCAATTGGCAAACGCGTGAATACGATGGAGAGAGTCAGCGGCCGGCATACCTCCGTCAGTCGATCCAAGTACTAGTTTGATTTTTTTCCATGGTAATATGTATCTCATTCATATCAAAAAAACAAAATACAAGCCACGTAAAAACTGACATGACAAAATTAAAAAAATAATAAAACATATCTGAGCTTGACACCAACGTCCGTCACCTGCCTCAGACACTATTACAATAGCCACCGAAGAAAAGAATAACGAGTTTGATTTGACTGTCCAACCCGTCAAACAACAAAAGGTTTGATCCACCGAATGACCCCTTTAGAATGAACTGCAACGTAACCTGATCGTGGCCTTGTGCATCTCGTCCGTCTTCCTGATGGTACGTAGTCTAAATACTTTTATATTAGTTTACAGAGGGAGTACATTACATACGCGTTGGACTTGGACCCCGATTTGGTTCATCCACTTGGTCTTGGGGAAGCACGTGCGGGATTGGGACCGGCTCAACTAACTGGACTACTTGCTCCTCCGACGGGGTCCAATCGGATTCCAACACGTATCTCCGACTCTCCCTACTATTTATAAATATATAATCGAACGGTTCTAGATCGAACAGCACAAACAAACTTGTGTACTAGCAAAAAAGCGACCATGGCACAGTCGCTGGAGACGCCGTCGTCCACGGAGGACCTCACGCAGCGCCTACCCGCCGACGTGCTGCGCCGCCTCCAGACCATGTCGCCGCCCAGCCTCGCCGTGTCCCGGTGTGTTTGCAAAGCATGGCGTGACATCGTTGACACCCGCCGGTTGCTCGTGGACCTCCTGCCGCGCTCGCTCAGCGGCATATTCGTCCATATCAGCGGCGACAGGCGCCTGCCCCCTCCCCCCTCCATGTGCACGCCGGGCATGGAGGACGTCTTCACTCATGGAGAATTCATGCACTGCCATGACCAGCATCTCGCGTTTGATCCTGCCGTGTCACCATACTACGAGGTCTTTCTAGTTAAGCACCTTCCATTTCTGTGGCCTGATTACATGCATGGATGATCACATAGTAGATAGACGTTTGTCTTGCTTGTCTTTTCGTCGAGGACAAAGCGGTGGGAGGAGAGGCCTTTTATTCGCCAAGGGGAGGCTGCGGGGACTGTTGCCATATGCTAGACATTTTTCCATCCTCACAATGTTATAGCGCGTACTGGCGGGGGACACTCTACGTTCATCAGCATGATTTCATCCTGAGGTACTCGCATCCCTAAATATTTAGTTACATTTCGATGTAGCTAGCCCTTTGTTTGTCTAGCTTTGACGGTGGCTGGTTTATCTTTTGCAGGATAAACATGTCAAATGACACGTATCAAGTAATTAGGCTGCCGAAAGGTTTTCGTGGAAGGTATATCGGAGACCATTATTTAGAGAAATCAGAGAATGGCGTATATTGTGCGCTACTTAGTCCTTGTGATGGCCTTGAACTTGGGATCTGGCACCTCGACCTCGACGACGTGTGTGATGAGATAAACTGGAGGTTGAAGTGCGAAAAGTCCATTCTGCACCCGAGCTCATATGCACCCGCATGAACAGTAAAATCGAAAAAAATTCAAAAAATTCCAAATTTTTTTTGAGAGAAACATTGACAAAAGTTCTAAGTGCCTGCAAAAATTCATCATGAAATCACATTCCTGTAAGGCGTGGCAAAAAAAAACAAATTCAGTGCTTCAAAATGCGTTTGAAAGTAGCTTTTTCAAAGTACTATTTTTGTTTTTTTGCCACGCCTTCTAGAAATGTGATTTCATGACGAATTTTTGCAGGCACTTAGAACTTTTGTCAATGTTTCTCTCAAAAAAAGTTTGGAATTTTTTGAATTTTTTTCGAATTTTTTTCGATTTTACTGTTCATGCGGGAGCATATGAGCTCGGGTGCAGATTAGCCGCATCCGTTGAAGTGTGACATCAACCTTGGCACTCTTCTAGCGGATTTCTCTTGCGAACATCATGACATTATTCACTCGGGACAGAGATGCACCCTACTTGGGTTTCATCCTAATGAAGAGAGTATTTTCTTACACACACCACTCAATCGGGTGATGTCGTACCGTTTGGATAGGTCTGAGATGGAGGATTTGGGGTGCTTACCCGTGGATCCTGCAGACAGCATATTTTATTCATTCCCATACACGTCATGTCCGATGGGGCAGTTTTTGAGCAAGGAGTAGTAGCTCAAGTAGTAGAATGGATGTTGGATCAGCGGCATGTTCTTGAGGGATTAGTGCTTGTTCTTGAGGCACAAGTGTGATATATTTGTATAGGGAAATGATGATGATGTTATAAATCAATTTATTTTCCTTTCACTTATTAAGGTATAATATATATATGGTGTATGCATTTGACAAGGAAACAAATTAGCCATTGATTGATTGGTGGTGCATTGCTTACGATTTTGTACTTGTGATGTATGAATGAACTTTCAATCATATAGTCCCAATCTTCTTTTTTCTCTTTAACTTGTGATCTTCCCATTTGGGAGACAGAGAAACTCTGTGGTTCAAGCAAACTTATGTTCATTCCTTGTTTTTTTTTATCAGCACATACACCACTTGTCCAAAGTCCGCACAGGTGTAATAACAGATAGATTATAAAAGGAGCAGTTTTAACATGCTCCCTCTTACCCCCTCTTTTCACATGAGAGGTAAGAGAAAAATATGTAGTCATGTGATTTATAAACCCGAGTGATATTTTATCGGGATGGTGTGAATAGGTTTTTCATGCCTCGGCCAAGTGAGACACCTATTAGCACGCACGGATCTTGGTGCACACCGGAAGACTAGGAAATGTTGATGCATATATATGTGGTGAAAATAGGAATAATTCTGAAAGATAAATTTGGATTGGAATATACTGCTACAGACCAAGCAGCCTATCACTGACGGGGTGAAAACAAACGAATAAACAAGGTGCAGCTGCCTTGCACTTGAAGCTTTGATTTTCTTTTTCTTTCAGTACATACATACATACATACATACATACATGCAGATACAATAGTCAGAGTTGTTGAACAAGCAAACCAAGCAAGCAAGGTATGAAGATGGATGGAATTCATACAGTACAAGAGGAGGAGTGAAGTGCGTCATAGGTCCTCGAACTATTTCAGAGGTGTCATGTAGGTACTCGAAGTATGAAAACCGTCATCCATGTCCTCAAAGTGCAATATGTGTGTCATCCTGGTCCTCAAACTATTTCAAAGGTGTCATGTAGGTCCTTGAACTATTTCGGAGGTGTCACATATATACACACTTATTACAGTTCAAGGATTTTTGAGGACCTAGATGACACTTTTCATAGTTTGCGGACCTACATGACACCTTCGAAATAGTTCGGGGACCTAGGATGCACTTCACTCCAAGAGGAGTATCTATCTATCTGAATCTGAAATCAAACATCCATGCTGTTGAGATATATTGTCCGCCTCTCTCCATCAGTTGGGACTTTTGAAGCAATTAGCTGGAGCATGAATTCAATACATACATACGGGAGGGAAAGAGAAGTCAATCATGTGAAGGAAGGAAGGAAGGAAGGAAGGAAGGAAGGCGGGTTTTAGTTGGTTGAATTTTCTAGACCAACTCTCTGGAGGGACGAATGGACCTTTCTTTTTCTTTGATTTGGTTTTGTGTGACCTTAGCAGGCACTTGACGAAGACAACTTACTACTTTTCTTTCTTTCTTTCTTGTTCCTTGTATCGATCTCTTGTACAACTCAGAGACTTTTCTTTCTTTCTTTCTTGTTCCTTGTATCTATCTCTTGTATAATAATATTGAAATCAAAATGTTATAGAATTTACTAATACTCTTGTGTTGTGCGTGCGTGCCTGGTGGCGGCGAGAGGCCAAATCAACAAAATATCCGCCGGCCCAATCTTTGTTTCTTCTGCTTCTTCTTCTTCCTGTTCCATTCATCAGTTGGCTCCTCATCGGTTGGTTCTCTTGAGCTGCTGCTTTACTTTCTTCCTCTGCACTATCTTGAAGCTTCTCCTCAATCAAATCAAATCTCTCCATCTCTTAATCCTATCTAGCAAGAATTCAACTCCATCCATCCTCCTCCTCACTTGTCATCTCTCTCTCTCTCTCTCTCTCTCTCTCTCTCTCTCTCTCTCTCTCTCTCTCTCTCTCACAATCAAAAGAAAAAGAAAAAGACAATCAAAAGAGGAGAGGGCAATCCAACCATCTGTCCGTCTCTCGGACTCTGAGTTAGCCGCCGCACGCACGTACGATTAGTAGTAGGCCTCCTAGGAGGGCTAGCTAACAAGGTATGTATGTACCATCGTCTAAATGATTGATTTGATTCACATCTGCTGCCTTTTAATTAATTTCCTCTAGCTTCCTTTGGAAACTTGCTACACTAGTATGTACTGACTGCTTTGATTGATTGCTTGATTGATGCATATATGAGCGATTTCCCCCTCTACTTAATATCGATCGATCCATCATATGCAATTCATTCTAAACAAGGGGCCTTTTCCTTTCCTTTTTTCTTTTTCTTTTATTTAAGAATATATAGTATAAGCTAGACCTGGGCTATCTGCAACAAGCTAAAACTCAACTTCTTTTTTCTTTCCGATTTAACTTTCAATCATATAGTCCCATTCTTCTTTCATTCAGACTCTTGTCTTCGTCCAGTCCTTATCTGAACATCTAGCTCTACGAAAAAGAAGCAACATTATACTTACTGGTTCAATCAGAGGGTGAAAAAAGTTATCTTCAGTTGCGATACTGCAAACAGAGCATCACACGGCACCTGTTATTTCATATATATCCTCCAAGTCTGCCCGTCCGTCTGTCGAAACATGGTTGCAGGTGGTGGCACTCACAAGAGGCCTGCTGCTGACATAATGCACCAAGAGGAGCCTGCAAACACAGATGCAAAAAATGATCATCACATAGCCATCTATTTCATCGACTCACCCCAACAAACTCAAAGACAAGTCCTGGGTGACAAGACCAATGGCCAGGAGGATTACTCCTTTCAGCACCACCTGCAAACACCAAGCTCGCCGCCCTGCTACTCCACCGACCACATGCTCGGCGCTGCTGCTGACCAAAGACACTACAATACCAACAATGGCTCCCCTTCTTCTTCTTCTTCTTCTTCTTCTTCTTCTTCTTCTTCTTCTTCTTCTTCTTCTTCTTCGCAGCAGCAGCAGCAGCAGCAGCAGCAGCAGCAGCAGCAGCAGCAGCAGCAGCAGCATGAACACTCTTCCCGCCCACCACGAAGAAGACAGTCCAGAACAAGGCGACGCTTGGCGGCAGCGGTGCCGTTCGTGAGGAAGATCAAGTGGGGACCACTGTGGGATAAGTCCAAGGAGTGGATCAAGAACCCCATGAACATGGCGCTCTTCGTGTGGATCGTCGCCGTCGGCGTCTCTGGCGCCATCCTCTTCATGGTGATGACCGGGATGCTCAACGCCGTCCTGCGGACCAAGTCGCACAAGGACACGTGGTTCGAGGTCAACAACCAGATATTGAATGCATTGTTCACCCTCATGTGCCTCTACAACCATCCCAGAAGGTTCTACCACCTGGCGCTGCTGTGCCGGTGGCGGGCCGGCGACATGGCCGCGCTCCGGGAGGTCTACTGCAAGGGCGGCACCGTCAAGCCCAACGAGAGGAGGCACATGATGGTTGTGATCCTGCTGCTCCACCTCAACTGCTTGGCGCAGTACGCGCTCTGCGGCCTCAACCTTGGGCTCTCCAGGACCCGCCGGCCTCCCGTGGGCGTCGGCCTCACCGTGTCAGTCGCCATCTGCGCGCCCGCCGTCGCCAGCATGTACAACAACCTCAGCCCCCTGGGCAAAGACTACGAGGTCCAGGCCGCCGACGACGAGGAGCAGGAGTCTTCTTCTTCGGGCTCGCGGCAGCGGCTCCAGCACAAGACCGTGGAGAGGAGGTACTCCTTCTCCCCCTCTCCGCCGCAGCGACAAGGACTAGAAATGGCCGCTGTTGTCGTCGCCGTCGGCGCGGAAGAAGATGGTATGTTATCGCCGGAGTGGTCTGGTGGGCTGGTGTCGGACCTGTGGGAGGACATCTCGCTGGCGTACCTGTCCCTGTTCTGCAGCTGCTGCGTGTTCGGGTGGAACGCGGGGCGTCTGGGGTTCGGCAACGCGTACGTGCACGCGGCGACCTTCATCCTGCTGTGCCTGGCGCCCTTCTTCATCTTCACCCTGGCGGCCATCAACATCGACAACGAGGCGGCCAGGCTGGCGCTCAGCCTTGGCGGCACCCTGCTCTGCGTCCTTGGCCTGCTGTACGGCGGGTTCTGGAGGATCCAGATGCGCCGGAGGTTTGGGCTCCCCGGCAGTGGGTTCTGTTGCGGCAGGCCGGACGTGACGGACTGCTTCCAGTGGCTCTTCTGCTGCCCCTGCTCCCTCGCCCAGGAGGTCAGGACCGCCGACGCCTACGACATTGTGCAGCACAGGATGGTGTCTCGCCGCCGACCCGGAGACGGCGACGACCAAGAAGAAGATGCCAGCAGTAGCTCCCGGGTCCAGATGCAGCAGCCACTGAGGTTTGCAGGCGTTTTCGCTTCAGATGGTGGGGTGACCAACACCAACACCAACACCAATTCAGATACGAGTACGAGTACAATACCCCCTGCTGCCCCTGTTGGCATACTGAAACAGTAGGTAAGAATAAGATGGATGCATGGCTAGATGAGTAGGCTTAACTGTGGCTACATCTTTTTCACAGCAATCAAATCCATTGTAAGTACATAGCAGAGCATACAAGGCAAGTACAATATGTTCTTATTAATTAGAATATATAATATACCCCGTCAGATAGTACTCTGTTGACATTTTTTCTGACATGCTTAGGATAAGTGAGATAAGTACAATATGTTATTATGACATGCTTAGGATAAGTGGGAGGAATTAACTTGGAATGTAATCTCTGGATAATTGTTATGTGATTTTTGGGGAAAGTCGCTCTATTAGAGGAAGACTCCTAAGAAGGCTTGAATCTTTCATCACTGTGAACTATGGGTGGAAGAAATGCGGGAAGAAATAAGCTCAATGAGGAATTATATAATTTGGGAACTTATTATCATACCAAACAACCGCAAGCCCATTGTTTGTAAGTGTTTTTATTTATTTGTGAGGAAATTTGTCTCATTGGAATATTATAATGTCACTCTTGCTATTCGGTTCTTTGCACAAAGGAAAATATACTTTGTGGAAACTCTCTCTCCTGGAATATAGGAAGAGGAACTAAAGACATGGTTTGCTAATTGAGTATATTAATGTATTGTCTTATAACAAGCTTCGCATCAATGGAATAGTAGGTCATATGGTTTTCTAAATGAAGCAAGGTGGTCATCTACGAATGTAAGTGTAAAATATTTTGCATTATTATTGTATACGTTAACAATTTTTTTTGCAATGATAAAGTCACATTGATAGAAGTGAAAGCTTGGTCATGTTTTAACTTTCATATGAAAGGAACGTTTGAAGCTCTTCCTATGTTTTAGGAGTGGAACTACATAGGTGTTTTAAAACGATTCCTATGGAAAATTGCAAACTTATTAAAGTACCTGGAACCAAACTCGGCGAGGAATTATGTTTGAACTCCTGAGAACAAAAGGGATAATAATGGTGTTTCAATTTATTGTATCTTTGTTATAAAATCATACCTTAGCTTTCGGAATTTATGATGCATTCAAGCAGTGGAAGGAAAGACGAGCAGCTAAGGAAATCTCACACATCATATAAGATTGTGGAAGTGCATCACATCCTGTCACTTGTTCTGAAATTTATATTAAAGGTAAACACATTGAGGAAGTTATTATTGTATCTACGAGATGAGAAATAAGTCCAGATACGCATATTCAATTACTATTTTTAGTACTAATATGGTGCAGGTTCACTGACCGAAGTCAGGAATTTCTTTCAACACATGGTTAATTATAGAACTTCATTTACTGATTGGATTTGATATTTATGTGGTTTTGAAAATTTATTCAACATGGTTATCTTATACTTGACTCGATGTGGAATTAATTATATTATGTGATGGAAAATAATTGATGCGGAATTTCACTTGAGGAAACAAAATACTCAAGGTGCCTATAAAGGTGAAATTACACTCGAGGAAATAATACTCGAGGCACCGAGGACAGCTATGCTGGAATTATTAGGTAGAAACTAAAGGTCTCTAGTGATCTTAGGTGTCACAACAAGAAAACATATTGAAGGGAAGTATCACCGTGTATTTTTGTGCGTTTTCAACATAGTGTAAATATGATTGCTGGTCCCTTGACTAAGCCTCTTAGTCAGGTGGTATTTGGCAAGCATGTTAAGTCTATGGGTTTACGAATATTTGAATGATCGTTTTGGACAAGTGGGAGATGTTGAAATTATGTGTCCTGCAGCTATATTCAAATTACTTGGAATTGTCAATATTCGGAATACCTCATTATGGAATTATACATGTATTTACGCATGGAATTACTTTACATGATTATCATGGAATTATCACTTGTTGGAATGTACTTAAGTATTATATGCTTAAGGATCCTGGTCAACTATTAGTGGAATACGGTAATACTATTTATATCGTAAAGACTACCTGGGTACACTGATGATTGGAAGGAGCTAGATCGTATAGTTAGATTACAGCCCTAACGTTGATCTGCGTAATTACATGAATTTACACTCTATTATGGCGCGTTGCTCACAAGCGCGTGCTCCGGGGACATAACGGGTAGAATCCGTTAACAGACAAATATGATCGTGGTTGGTAATTTGATCTGGACTCTATCCCGAAAACTAGTTGTAACGACTAGGAATCTTATCTATATAAGAGATGGACTCTTTGGAAAGACAGTATAAGAAGGTCCCTACCCCCTAGCCTCATATATGCGAATTGTGAGCGGCACCACGGATAAGCGCAGAGGAATAGGGGATAGACCACAAACCCTAAATTTCTAACAAACACAAGATCAGGTTCCTATGTTTTCATTGAATGTATGGCTTTTCCACTAGATATGTACTCCCGAGCTCAATCACAGTTCCTTAGAATGCTCATGTCTCCCATCTATACCTGGCCATGGGAAACCCGGCCCGAACGGCCCGACCCGACCCGGCCTGAAATTCCCGGGCCGGGCCAGGTCTGACTGGTACCCTGCGCCGGGCCTGGGCCTTAATATGCAGCCCGAACAGCAAGTCGGGCCGGGCTCGGGCCTCAATATGTAGCCCGAAATTAGGCCCGGCCCGGCCCGGCCCGAGCAGCTCCCAATCTGAACTCACCCAGCCTGGCCGCAGTAGAGCCCAAGAGCGGCCCAGCCGCCCAGCGCCTCAGCCCCCCGACTCTGCATCTCGCCCCCTCCCCACTCCTCGCTTACCCTAACTGCCAAATCCCATGCCCCGTCCCCATATCTCCTCGTGCGCGACATGGCGGCGCCGACAGAACCCTAGCGCGCCCGCATCAGACGACGCCCGGCCCCCTTCGTCCTCGACCGCGGCCGGCCCCCTTCATCCTTGACCTTGGCCGCCACGCTTCGTCCTCGACCGCGGCCGCCCTGGTCCGTCCTCAACTACGGCCGGCGCACGTCGTCCTGGACCGTGGCCGCGCTGCACTGTCCTCAACTGCGGCCGCGCTACTCCGTCCTCAACTGCAGCCACCCTGCTCCGTCCTCGACCGTCGCATCAACAACCGCCGGCCGCAGCAAATATCTTCCTCCCCGTCGGCTGCAACCAGCAAGCCTGCAACTCCAAGCCCCCACCCCAAGGTATACGTTTTGCTGTTGATAAAGTTGTGCTCTTTTTGTTTTAGGGTTAGCTGAATGTTAAAGCATAGCTTAATGTTGTAGACGTACTGCTTGTGAAGAATGGTCAGGATCAAATCCATGCAAAATTTATGCTGTTTATATGGTGCAGAACTGGAGATGAACATTTGTGCTGTTTATATGGTGTTGTACTGTTGTACTGCTATGTACATGCTACAGTTTGATCATGACGAATAACGTGTTTTGTTGTACTGCTGTGTACATGCTACAGTTTGATCATGATGAATTCAGGAGGACTAGAAGGACCGGAGGGTGATGAACCAGAGTACCATCCCGAAGAATTAGAAGAGCAGGACGATGGGATGCAATTGTTTATTGTACCTGCGGATCCTCCTCGCACTCGGCAGAAACGTGTAAGGGGAAAGCAGCCAGCCGCTCAAGGAAGTGGAGCCGCAACAGAACATGCACATCCTACTACCGGAGGGGCGCAGCCGCAGTCGCAGCCGCAGCCGCAACCTACTATTTCCAAACTGAAGTCAAAGGTATGGCTTGACTTCACCAAGATCTCGAAAGATGGTGATAAAATGACGATAGCTAGATGTAACCATTGTGAGAAAGAACTGTCGGCTAGATCGACAAATGGTACATCTCATCTCCTTAGACACACTGAAAAGAAGTATAAGGTTGAACACGCGACAATGAATAATTTTTTCTTGAAATCTGAAACAAATGATGATGGAATAGCTGCATTAAAAATGGTAGATTTGATGCTCAAGTTGCTAGAATTTCGGTCTCTATTTATCTTGTATCCGGTGCTCATCCATTTACAACAGTTGAAGAAGATGGATTTAGAACAATGATGTCTGCTTGTTGTCCACAATTCAAGTCTATTGGTCGGCACACAATAAAAAGAGAGATAATGGCAATGTTTCTTAGCCAGAAAAAGGAACTGATGGACATAATTCTTGCTGCCCCTGGTAGAGTTAGTTTCACATCCGACAATTGGAAATCTGAAGTCACCAAGCATAGCTATATTTGCATTACTTGTCATTACATAGATGCTGATTGGAAACTAAACAAAAGGATTGTATGGTTCAAAAAAATAGATCCACCATATGATGGAGCATCTATTGCCGATGAGGTCCACCTAGCTTTCCGTGAATGGAGGGTTGATAAGAAAGTGATGTGCATCACTCTGGATAATGCAGCCTATAATGATAGGATGATAGCTTGCTTGCGTACCCACTTGGCAAAAGGTGCTTTACCTTTGTCCGGTAAATTCTTCCAAATTCGTTGTTATGCACACATACTAAACTTGGTAGTTCAAGCCGGTTTGGCATTGATTGATAAGTGTGTTGACAAACTTAGAGATGGTATAATGTACCTAAAGGCTTCAAGCAATAGGCTGCATAAGTTTTATAGTACTGCTACAACTATTTTCAACCTGGAAGAAACAAAAAGGTTGAAACCTGATATGCCCATCCGTTGGAATTCAACATACACTATGCTTGGGTGCTGTTTGTACTTTAGAGATGTGCTGCATTGGTATTCTGAGAGGGACAGCATATTCAAGGTCAACTCTTGGCTATCCAAAGAAGAGTGGGCCAAGGTATCTCATATGTATCAGTTCTTGAAGGGTTTTTTCGAGGTAATTACAACTTTCTCAGAACAAAGTATCCAACAGCCAACTTGTACTTCGTGAATGTCTATCTTGTTCATTCTGCTATTATAGAGGCTAGTGCTGGAGTAAATAGTTACATGGCTCCAATGTTAGCAGTTATGAGGGAGAAATTCATGAAATATTGGTCTGACTATAGCATATTTCTGTCTTGTGCTGCCGTTCTTGATCCCTGCATTAAGTTCAAGTTTTTAGGATATGCCTACTCCAAGCTATATGATGGTGATGATGCCCTTCAGCGCATTAATCTTGTTAAAACTACAATGACTTCTTTATTTAATGAGTATGGTAGTGGTGTACATGTCAATGAAAACATAGCAACTAGTGCATCATCAAGCACGTGTGGACTTGGTGCCTTTTCTGACTATGGTCAGTACGTGGAAAGCACGAGCTCACATGAAGAGAGATCTAAATTGGAATTGTATTTGGCTGAACCTGCGAAGAGGTTGAATGAAAATGTCAATATCTTGGATTTCTGGAGTAAGTCCGCAGCTAGGTATCCGCAACTAGCAAGAATGGCACGTGATATCCTTGCAGTTCCTGTGTCAAGTGTTGCTTCAGAATCCGCTTTCAGCTTGAGTAAGAAGGTTATAACCCCGAACCGAAACTCACTTAAACCAAAGACGGTTGAGGCCCTAATGTGTTTGCAAGATTGGTATCGTTGCAAACTGCAGAAAAAAGAAGGTATGTGTTGTAATCTTGTTTGTTTCACATTCTTATTTGTATCTTTTACTTCCAAATGATAATTAACCCAATCTATTGTTGTAGATAATAAGAGAAAGGCAGAAGTGGTTGCGCTAGATAATGATGAAGATTCATCTTCGGATGAAGAATGTAACATCTATATTCTTTGTTCATGTCAATTGTCAAGTTGTCTTTATACTACCGCTAACTTTCTCTTCATTCCATCCTCTAGAGTTGTTGCTAGAGCAATGAGAAGAGAAGAAGGTTCAGAGAAGGCATGGCGAGATGGCAGCCAACAAACTACTAGTCTTATTTTGGTTATGGACTGTAATATTATTCATGCACTTGTGTTTGTTGTAACTGGAACGTTTAGATGTCGAAAGACTTGAAACTGAAACATTTATATGTGGTTCTGCTATTCTTTTGCTCAAACACTATGCTGCTGTGTTGTCAAAACTTGTAATGTAATGCTGCTGTTTTGCTGTTGTTGAAACTGAAACATTTATATGGGGTTCTGTTATTGTTTTGCTATAAAACTATGCTGTTGTGCTGTAAAAATAGTGATGTAATGTTGTTGTTTTGCTGTTGTTGAAACTGGAACACTTGGATGTTGTTCTGTTATTGTTTTGCTGTAAACTATGATGTTGTGCTGTCAAAAATAGTGTTGATTTGCTGCTGTTTACTACTGCAAATTGCTGATAAGTGATAGGTGTATGTTTTGTTGTCCAAATATTAGTATCTTGTTCTGTATAGCTTGGTTTTCTTCTGTTTTTTGCTATACTGACTTGTTTTTGTTGGATTATGTCGGGCCGTTGGGCCGGGCTCAGGCCTGGAAAACGTATCAATTTGTTGGGCTGGGCTAGGCTCGGGCCTGTCCCGTAGACGCCGGGTTTTTGTTGGCCCGGCCCGAAGCCCGGCCCGCCCGAGATTTGGCCAGGTATACTCCCATCGCTCTCTCATTTGCACGCAAACCGCCAAGCTCTCCTCGTCCCCAAGCCATCGACGCTGCTTTTGGGGTTTAGAACCGATGCCTTTCATTTTAAAATATACAAGGTGTGTATTATTTTTCCAAAAATAAAACAAAGTTATGTTTGACCATGTATACAGTAAATCTTATCAACACCTACAATATAAAATAAATTAAATATGAAAATATATGTTAAGATGAATCTAATGACGCTGACTTGGTATTGTAGTTATTTATATTTCCTATCTAAACTTGATCAAATATAGGAAATTTGATTTTGAAAAATTGATACAACATATATTTTGGAACAAAGAGAGTATAATAAAACACGTCGATCCAGCGAACCAACTTGTAGTTGGATGGTTTGGAGGACAGTGATATCCTCTACGCACCAGGGTTCAAGTCCTGGTACGAGGCACCTATAGTAACTTTGTAAAATCTTAAAATAATATGTCGACTCAGTCTATCGAAGGTGTTCATAGGGGTAGGGTGTGCGTGTATGCCTTCATAGCGGCCTAATCATGGAGGCGGAAGAGCCGGACGACTGCGGACGGCGCAGGGTGATGACCGCCATGGGTTTGGTGACCCTGTCCATGTTGGCCTTGCACATCTAGCTGATGAGTTAGGACGCGTCCGAAACCTACCCTCCCAAACCGCGCAACATGTGGAGCGGGTCTTGGCCGCCGGGATGGTACGGTGCGTGCCTTGCCGTCGGCTGTTGCCTCTTGGTCCTCGACATGTAAGTAGTTAGGACAGATGGTTCCTCATGCATGTAGCTACTCTACTGGAGTAATTCATGGCACTAGTTAGGAATAACTTGCAGCGTATGCGTATTCTACGTACTTAATCTGTCCATCTGTCCGTGTATGTATGTATGTATGTACGTTTTGTTGTTGATTCCTACAGCTATCAACTTAATCAATAACCGGCCCTTTGCTGAATCAAGCAGAATGAAGATGGATTTGGCCCCCCAAAACTCAACCACCGACCTTTCTTTGATCAATAACCCTTTGCTTAAAATGATCAATTAGTGCCGACACCAACCAACCATCAGAAAGAGAAAGAGAGAGAGAGAGAGTAAAGCAAATTAAAGCATTTAGCATAACGTTTACCATACGTGCATGCTACGGAACTTGCAAACTTCAACACAAGCACTTCTCAAATTTGCATGAGTAGTTGTGAATTTGAGAAGTGCTTGTGTTGAAGTTTACAAGTCTCGTAGCATGCACGTATGGTAAACGTTATGTAACAAATTTGAAACATGAGGTGTTATTTGATTGTCCTCCTTATGAGTGGCGGTCGGGGACGAGCGATGGTCTTTTCCTACCAATCTATCCCCCTAGGAGCATGCGCATAATGCTTTGGTTTTTGATGACTTGTAGATTTTTGCAATAAGTATATGAGTTCTTTATGACTAATGTTGAGTCCATGAATTATACGCACTCTCACCCTTCCATCATTGCGAGCCTCTTCGGTACCGTGCATTGCCCTTTTTCACATTGAGAGTTGGTGCAAACTTCGCCGGTGCATCCAAACCCCGTGATATGATACGCTCTTTCACACATAAACCTCCTTATATCTTCCTCAAAACAGCCACCATACCTACCTATCATGGCATTTCCATAGCCATTCTGAGATATATTGCCATGTAACTTTTCACCATACCGTTCATCATGACACATTCATCATTGTCATATTGCTAGCATGATCATGTAGTTGACATAGTATTTGTGGCAAAGCCACCGTTCATAATTCTTTCATACATGTCACTCTTGATTCATTGCATATCCCGGTACACCGTCGGAGGCATTCATATAGGGTCATACTTTGTTCTAGTATCGAGTTGTAATCATTGAGTTGTAAATAAATAGAAGTGTGATGATCATCATTCTAGAGCATTGTCCCAAGTGAGGAATAAAAAAAAGAGAAAGGCCATAAAAAAAGAGAAGGCCCAAAAAATGAGAAAAAAAGAGAGAAGGGACGATGTTACTATCCTTTGCTACACTTGTGCTTCAAAGTAGCACCATAATCTTCATGATAGAGAGTCTCTTGTTTTGTCATTTTCATATACTAGTGGGAATTTTTCATTATAGAACTTGGCTTGTGTATTCCAACGATGGGCTTCCTCAAATGCCCTAGGTCTTCGTGAGAAAGCAAGTTGGATGCACACCCACTTAGTTTTTTTGTTGAGCTTTCATACATTTATAGCTCTAGTGCATTCGTTGCATGGCAATCCCTACTCCTTGCATTAACATCAATCGGTGGGCATCTCCATAGCCCATTGATTATCCTCGTTGATGTGAGACTTTCTCCCTTTTTGTCTTCTCCACATAACCCCCATCATCATATTCTATTCCACCTATAGTGCTATATCCATGGCTCATGCTCATGTATTGCGTGAAGGTTTACGAGTTTAAGATTATTAAAGTATGAAACAATTGCTTGGCTTGTCATCGGGGCTGTGCATGATGAGAGCATTCTTGTGTGACAAAAATGGAGCATGACTAAACTATACGATTTTGTAGGGATGAGCTTTCTTTGGCCATGTTATTTTGAGAAGACATAATTGCTTAATTAGTATGCTTGAAGTATTATCATTTTTATGTCAATATGAACTTTTGTCTTGAATATTTCGGATCTGAATATTCATACCACAATTGAGAAGATTTACATTAAAATTATGCCAAGTAGCACTCCGCATCAAAAATTCTCTTTTTATCATTTACCTACTCGAGGACGAGCATGAATTAAGCTTGGGGATGCCTGATACGTCTCCAACGTATCTATAATTTTTGATTACTCCATGTTATATTATCTACTGTTTTGGACTATATTGGGCTTTATTTTCTATTTTTATATTATTTTTGGGACTAACCTATCAACCAGAGGCCCAGTCCAGAATTGCTGTTTTTTTTTGCCTATTTCAGTGTTTCGGAGAAACATAATATCAAACGGAGTCCAAATGGAATGAAACCTTCGGGAACGTGATTTTCTCATCAGATAAGACCCAGGAGACTTGGACCCTCCGCCAAGAAAGCCACGAGGCGATCACAAGGGTGGAGGGCGCCCCCCCTAGGGCGCGCCCCCCTGCCTCGTGGGCCCCTCGAAGCTCCACCGACGTAGTTCTTCCTCCTATATATACCTACGTACCTCCAAACGATCAGAAACGGAGCCAAAAACTTAATTCCACCGCCGCAATTTTCTGTATCCACGAGATCCCATCTTGGGTCCTGTTCCGGAGCTCCGCCGGAGAGGGCCGTCATCATGGAGGGCTTCTACATCATCCTAGCCTCTCCGATGAAGTGTGAGTAGTTTACATCAAACCTTCGGGTCCATAGTTAGTAGCTAGATAGCTTCTTCTCTCTTTTTGGATCTCAATACAAAGTTCTCCCCCTCTCTTGTGGAGATCTATTCGATATAATCTTCTTTTTGCGGTGTGTTTGTTGAGACCGATGAATTGTGGGTTTATGATCAAGTCTATCTATGAATAATATTTGAATCTTCTCTGAATTCTTTTATGTATGATTGGTTATCTTTGCAAGTCTCTTCGAATTATCAGTTTGGTTTGGCCTACTAGATTG
>NW_021301132.1:0-1999 GCF_002162155.2 Triticum dicoccoides
AGACCGGACAAAGGGGTGCAACCGCGTCAGAGCCCTGTAAAGGTGCTGACGAGTGGTGTACAACTCGTGGCGAAGAGCTCTGTTAGCTCGGTCCAGCCCATCAGCATGCAGAACCAGGCGCTGATGGTGGAAAGGCTCTCGGGTGACGGTGGAGTAGGCGGCAGTGTAGTATCCCTCCGCACCAACGTCAGATGCGATAGGAATGTGCCTGAAAGGGGAAGTGTCCAATGCCTGATACTCTCCACGAAGACGTGTCAGAGCAGCATGAGCCGCATCGTGGACTGCCATCTCGATGGTCACTCCAACACCATGAGCGGTGTGCAGCACGGTAGTGGACTCATACTCCCGAGAGTAGAGGTGGACGATGGCACGGTACTGCTCCTGGTTAAAGTCCTGGTACTCCTCGTAGACGGTGTACTCAGGGTGCCCGCGATAACCCAGATAGGTCATCATATCAGCTAGCACAGCAGGTGATCCTGAGGCACCAATGGCCGCAGTGTGGCGCACGACCTGCCTCGTGGGTTCCATCTGAAAACAAAGATGTTTCAATGGAGTCAAATGACAACATGGGCACTATTCAAAATGCTATCCTACAGAATAACTATGGCTTATCCAACTTCGGGGTGAACGTGGTAACGGGATCCTAATGTTAGAGTTAGTAAATTCGTTTAACCCGAGTAGAAAAGAGTTTAGAGTCCCAGAGTAAAGGTCGAGGAGTAAAAGATCCTAGTACCACCCGATGGTGACGTGGGCCCGTAAGGCACACAGCCAAGTTAGTAAAAGTTTTTGTAATGTCTAGACTCGACTTCGGCCAAGGAGTGTGGAAGGGGGATTCCTACAGGCAGTCGGCTCTGATACCAACTTGTGACGCCCCCGATTCAATCGTACACTAATCATGCACGCAAATGTGTACGATCAAGATCAGGGACTCACGGGAAGATATCACAACACAACTCTACAAATAAAATAAGTCATACAAGCATCATAATACAAGCCAGGGGCCTCGAGGGCTCGAATACAAGTGCTCGATCATAGACGAGTCAGCGGAAGCAACAATATCTGAGTACAGTCATAAGTTAAACAAGTTTGCCTTAAGAAGGCTAGCACAAACTGGGATACAGATCGAAAGAGGCGCAGGCCTCCTGCCTGGGATCCTCCTAAACTACTCCTGGTCGTCGTCAGCGGGCTGCACGTAGTAGTAGGCACCTCCGGTGTAGTAGGGGTCGTCGTCGACGGTGGCGTCTGGCTCCTGGACTCCAGTATCTGGTCGCGACAACCAGAACGAAAGAAAGGGGGAAAAGGGGGGAGAAAGCAACCGTGAGTACTCATCCAAAGTACTCGCAAGCAAGGAACTACACTACATATGCATGGGTATATGTGTAAAGGGCCATATCAGTGGACTGAACTGCAGAATGCCAGAATAAGAGGGGGGTAGCTAGTCCTATCGAAGACTACACTTCTGGTCACCTTCGTCTTGCAACAGGCAGAAGAGGGTAGGTCGAAGTCCTCCAAGTAGCATCGCATAGCATATCCTACCCGGCGATCCCCTCCTCATAACACTGAGGTAGAGCGACCACCGGTTGTATCTGGCACTTGGAAGGGTGTGTTTTATTAAGTATCCGGTTCTAGTTGTCATAAGGTCAAGGTACAACTCCAAGTTGTCCTGTTACCGAAGATCACGGCTATTCGAATAGATTAACTTCCCTGCAGGGGTGCACCACATAACCCAACACGCTCGATCCCATTTGGCCGGACACACTTTCCTGGGTCATGCCCGGCCTCGGAAGATCAACACGTCGCAGCCCCACCTAGGCTCAACAGAGAGGCCAGCACGCCGGTCTAAACCTAAGCGCACAGGGGTCTGGGCCCATCGCCCATAGCACACCTGCACGTTGCGTACGCGGCCGAAAGCAGACCTAGCCTAGTGGCGTTCCAGTCCAATTCGGCGCGCGCCGCTCCGTCGCTGACGTCTGAAGTGCTTCGGCTGATACCACGACGT
>NW_021301132.1:4235-8620 GCF_002162155.2 Triticum dicoccoides
TGGTTGGCCCGATGGCCAGCTGGGCCGCGGTCCAGCAGGGGGGGGCTTCCCTCCTTTTGTTTTTTTTTTCTTTTTGGTTTTCTGTTTTTCTTTCCTTTTGTATTTTCTTTTATTATTTCTTTTCTGTTTAAATCATTTAATCCATTTAGCCATTTTATAAAAATATGTCTGTTGCACTATAATTACCTTTGTAATATTCGTCAACCACCGAACAATTTTATTTTAAATTTTGAAAACTTTTATTGTTTTCATCAATTTGAATTTTGAATTTGAACGGTTTCGAATTATTGCGAGGATAGCAACAGTAATCGGGATGACGTGCCATGATTAGCGTGGGATTACTGTAGCAAGATTATCCGGGCGTTACAGTGTGCATCCAACTTGCTTGCTCATGAAGACCTCGGGCATTTGAGGAAGCCCATCATCGGAATATACAAGGCAAGTTCTATAATGAAAATTCCCACTAGTATATGAAAGTGATAACTCAAGAGACTCTCTATATGAAGAACATGGTGCTACTCTGAAGCACAAGTGAGGTAAAAGGATAGTAAAATTGCCCCTTCTCTCTTTTCTCTCATTTTTTTCTCTTTTTTTGTTTTTTTGGTGGGCTTCTTTGGCCTCTTTTATTTTTTTTGTGGGCTTCTTTGGCCTCTTTTTTTGTAAAGTCCGGAGACTCATCCCAACTTGTGAGGGAATCATAGCTTCCATCATCCTTTCCTCACATGGGACAATGCTCTAATTATGATGATCATCACACTTTTATTTACTTACAACTCAATATCACAACTCGATACTAGAACAAAGATATGACCCTATATGAATGCCTCCAGCGGTGTACTGGGATGTGCAATGATCTAGCATAGCAATGACATCAAAAAACGGACAAGCCATGAAAACATCATGCTAGCTATCTTACGATCATGCAAAGCAATATGACAATAACTGCTCAAGTCATGTATATGATGATGATGGAGGTTGCATGACAATATATCTCGGAATGGCTATGGAAATGCCATAATAGGTAGGTATGGTGGCTGTTTTGAGGAAGATATAGAGAGGTTTGTGTGTGATAGAGCGTATCGTATCATGGGGTTTGGATGCACCGGCGAAATTTGCACCAATTCTCGAGGTGAGAAAGGGCAATGCACGGTACCGAAGAGGCTAGCAATGATGGAAGGGTGAGAGTGCGTATAATCCATGGACTCAACATTAGTCATAAAGAACTCACATACTTATTGCAAAAGTCTATTAGTCATCGAAACAAAGTACTACGCGCATGCTCCTAGGGTGTAGATTGGTAGGAAAAGACCATCGCTCGTCCCCGACCGCCACTCATAAGGAAGACAATCAATAAATACCTCATGCTCCGACTTCATCACATAACGGTTCACCATATGTGCATGCTACGGGAATCACAAACTTCAACACAAGTATTTCTACAATCCACAACTACCCACTAGCATGACTCTAATATCACCATCTTTATATCGCAAAACTATTGCAAGGAATCAAACATATCATATTCAGTGATCTACAAGTTTTATGTAGGATTTTATGACTAACCATGTGAATGACCAGTTCCTGTCATCTCTCTAAATAGATATAAGTGAAGCAAGAGAGTTTAATTCTTTCTATAAAAGATATTCCCACGCTCTAACAAATATAAGTGAAGCAAAAGAGCATTCTAAAAATGGCGGTTTTCTATGTGTAGGGAAACAGGCAATCCAAACTTCAAATGATATAAGTGAAGCACATGAAGCATTCTATAAAGCCATACTCAAAAGATATAAGTGAAGTGCAAAGAACATTCTATAAATCAACCAAGGACTATCTCATACCAGCAAGGTGCATAAAATAAAAATGAAAACTAAATGCAAAAGAGGCTCCAAGATTTGCACATATCGCATGAATGAAACGAATCCAAAAACATATCGATACTTGTTGAAGAAAGATGGGATGCCTTCCGGGGCATCCCCAGGCTTAGACGCTTGAGTCTACTTGAATATTTACTTGGGGTGCCTTGGGCATCCCCAAGCTTGAGCTCTTGCCTCTCCTTCTTCTCCTCACATCGAGACATCCTCGATCTTTGAACACTTCATCCACACAAAACTCAACAGAAAACTCGGTAAGATCGGTTAGTATAATAAAGCAAATCACTACTCTAAGTAATGTTTAAAACCAATGCATATTTTGTTTTTGCATTGTAGCTACTGTAATATAACTTTTCCATGGCTTAATCCACTGATATAAATCGATAGTTTCATCAAAACAAGCAAACTATGCATCAAAAACAGAATATGTCTAAAACAGAACAGTCTGTAATAATCTGAACATTCACCATACCTCTAGTACTCCAAAAATTCTACCAAAATTAGGAAAAATAAAATTTTTGTATAGAAAGATAGTTCAAAAAGTTTCAGAACCGTTTGATGTTCCAGTAAAAAATGTAAAATCGCGCACTACAGCCAAAGTTTCTGTCCTGCACCGTACAAACCAACAAGTAATCTAAAACATCCTAAAGGCAAACCTTGGCACATTATTTTTATAATACAATGGAATTTTACTAGGGGATACTTATTTTTGTTGAAAAGTTTCTGTAATCAAGATTCACAAAGTTTCCGTGACCATGAACAAAGTTCAAGGAGCTCCCCCACTTCAACAATGCTTGTCTCTCTCACTTTGACTTTCCTTTTTGAAAAAGTTTTGGGTTCCCCTATTTATTTTTTTTGTTTTTAAACTTTATAGAAGCAAAAAATAGAAATAAATGACTCTCTAAAACTTCCGGGTTGTCTCCCTGGCAGTGCTTTCTTTAAAGCCATTAAGCTAGGCATATAGTGCTCAAGTAATGGATCCACCCGGATCCCAAGGTATATCAAAGCCAATTTTAATTAACAATGATTTATAATTTAGTAGTGAGCACAAAGTAACATTTATCATGTAATGACGAAGTCTAACTCTCTTCCTATGCATAGGCATGTCATAACAGAACAATTCATGCACCCAAAGTAAAGGCCAATGCATAGTATAAGCAGTTTCTTGCATTTTTTCGTGTTGGAAATATAAAGAGGCGGAGATGTAGTTCCTCTATCATAATAATTGCAAGTAGGAGCAGCAAGCACATGAATATTATATCTATCAAAATCATCATGTGTAATAGTAAAACGCAACCCATCAATATAATCATTAATAAGGGTAAACTTCTCCGGTATAGTGTAGTTGGGAGAATTCAAAAAGATAATAGGACTATCATGCGTGGGTGCAATAGCAACAATTTCATGTTTAACATAAGGAACTATAGCAAGTTCATCTCCATAAGCATAGTTCATATTGGCATCTTGGCCACAAGCATAGCAAGCATCATCAAAAAGGGATATTCCAAGAGAATCAACGGGATCAT
This sequence comes from Triticum dicoccoides, assembly GCF_002162155.2. Classification (NCBI taxonomy): domain Eukaryota; kingdom Viridiplantae; phylum Streptophyta; class Magnoliopsida; order Poales; family Poaceae; genus Triticum; species Triticum dicoccoides. The sequence goes on from NW_021301132.1 coordinate 7,633, forward strand.
AACAGTCATCATAGCAATCATCCTATTATCTTTATGTACGGTACCGAAGAGGCTAGCAATGATGGAAGGGTGAGAGTGCGTATAATCCATGGACTCAACATTAGTCATAAAGAACTCACATACTTATTGCAAAAGTCTATTAGTCATCGAAACAAAGTACTACGCGCATGCTCCTAGGGTGTAGATTGGTAGGAAAAGACCATCGCTCGTCCCCGACCGCCACTCATAAGGAAGACAATCAATAAATACCTCATGCTCCGACTTCATCACATAACGGTTCACCATATGTGCATGCTACGGGAATCACAAACTTCAACACAAGTATTTCTACAATCCACAACTACCCACTAGCATGACTCTAATATCACCATCTTTATATCGCAAAACTATTGCAAGGAATCAAACATATCATATTCAGTGATCTACAAGTTTTATGTAGGATTTTATGACTAACCATGTGAATGACCAGTTCCTGTCATCTCTCTAAATAGATATAAGTGAAGCAAGAGAGTTTAATTCTTTCTATAAAAGATATTCCCACGCTCTAACAAATATAAGTGAAGCAAAAGAGCATTCTAAAAATGGCGGTTTTCTATGTGTAGGGAAACAGGCAATCCAAACTTCAAATGATATAAGTGAAGCACATGAAGCATTCTATAAAGCCATACTCAAAAGATATAAGTGAAGTGCAAAGAACATTCTATAAATCAACCAAGGACTATCTCATACCAGCAAGGTGCATAAAATAAAAATGAAAACTAAATGCAAAAGAGGCTCCAAGATTTGCACATATCGCATGAATGAAACGAATCCAAAAACATATCGATACTTGTTGAAGAAAGATGGGATGCCTTCCGGGGCATCCCCAGGCTTAGACGCTTGAGTCTACTTGAATATTTACTTGGGGTGCCTTGGGCATCCCCAAGCTTGAGCTCTTGCCTCTCCTTCTTCTCCTCACATCGAGACATCCTCGATCTTTGAACACTTC
>NW_021301133.1:0-2607 GCF_002162155.2 Triticum dicoccoides
TAGCCTTTTGGATAAGTAAGTGTGTCAAACCCAACGAAGAGCAGAAGGAAATGATAAGAGGTTTTCAGCAAGGTATTCTCTGCAAGCACTGAAATTATCGGTAACAGATAGTTTTGTGATAAGGTAATTGGTAACGGGTAACAAGTAATAAAAGTAAATAAGATGCAGCAAGATGGCCCAATCCTTTTTGTAGCAAACAACAAGCCTGGACAAACTCTTATATAAAGGAAAGCGCTCCCGAGGACACATGGGAATTATCGTCAAGCTAGTTTTCATCACGCTCATATGATTCACGTTCGGTACTTTGATAATTTGATATGTGGGTGGACCGGTGCTTGGGTACTGTCCTTCCTTGGACAAGCATCCCACTTATGATTAACCCCTATTGCAAGCATCCGCAACTACCACTACAAAAAATACACTTCCGTGATGATACGTGTTTGTCACAATAGGTCACGTTTTCTGTGATGCATGTAGATCCATGACAAATTTATGACATTATCAAGATAGTCATACCAGTTCTGTTGTAGAAGTGTTCCATGACATTACCAAAATTATCATCATGGAAGTGTCCACTTCCATGACAACAAATCGCGCGTCACAAAAGTGCTTTCGTCAAGGGTGACCGACACGTGGCATCCACCGTAACGGAACGCCGTTAAGCTATTGGGTCCGGTTTTGGATCCGATAACCCGTTAACAGCCCCGACCAATGGGGATTTTCCACATGTAAAATCATCATTGGCTGGAGGAAACACGTGTCGGCTCACCTTTGGGACAGATGTCATCCACTCATTGGACCCAAAGTGCCTATGATACATTGACACGTGGCACGACCCAACAGAGGCCCATTCCCGTGAAAAGGCCGGCCCGTTTGACTTGGTCAAAAGGTGGCGGGCCGGCCCACGGCAAGCCTGTTAACGGCCTGTTTGCATATATCCCATTTGCAACCCGCTAACCCAGGGCTCGGTTACGGCCTATCCGTAGGCCCAGTAGCGTCATCTGGGCCGTCCAATATAATTCCAGCCCGTTTTAACTTTTGGCCCATGTATGGCCCATGACGTCTTTCGGCCCATATGAGGCCCTTAGTAACCCTCGGCCCATTAACGACCCGTGGTAAAACTGGCCCGTAATGAACAGTGTATCACTTTATACCCATTAACGACCCATTATTTCGTTGGGGCGTTACCAGCCCATGTTATCTTTCGGCCTTCTCAGGGCCCATTTATTCTTGGGCTCATTTCCAGCATTCGTTTACTTTCGGCCCATTACTGTCATTTTCTGCTTGCGGGCCAAATTCAGCCTGTGGTTGCAGTCTGCCCGTTTGTGGCCCGTTAATACGTTGGGTCGTTTTCATAGCGTCATTAAATACGGCCGAATAACGACAGCCCATTATGGTCGTCCCATGAACGGACGATTTCAACTCTAGCCCATTTACGGCCATAATGTGGTCTGTTAAAGGGCCCAATCTCACTTTCGGCCTATTAGAGGCCCATGTTTTTTATGGGCTCAAGATATTTACACCTGTAAATGGCCTATTATTACTGAGGGCCCAAATTATGTTTAGGCCTGTTAAAGGCCCACTATGGGCATAGGCCTACCAGAAAAATATGAAAGCTTATGCTGATTTAGGCCCAGATATTTTTAGTGGGCTACATGCAAATTTCGGCCCATAATCGTTTTTAGCCCAATTGGAATGGTCCCGACGAATGTTGGCATGTTGGGCTCCTGCGAAGCTTTCGACCGAATACATTACTAAAATAAACCTACACTATACAAAAATAGCGTCGTAATTACTGCAGCCTTTGGCAGCATCATAAATGTTGTATCACAACAAAATAAATTCCAACCATACAACAAAAGGCTTGTTGGCATAAAGTTTACAGTCTTTGCAGATAAAATCACCATCAGATGTATAGAAGCACATATCATTTGACCTGAGTGCTAATGTTTTAGGCTGTAGAATCTGATGGAGCGGCACGATCTTCACCTTTTTTCCACCATTGCTCTTGAACAACGAAGCGAATGTCTGATAGTCTAGTTTTAAAACCATTCATATCTTGACGACATTTGTCAACCACTATTCTTGTTTCCAAAACGACGTCCATTAGGGATTGGACTTATGTCTGGAGCACAGATATATCACTCTGCCTAGCAGGAAGATTTTGTTCAGTAGGCGATTTGGATGAGGTTACCTTGACAACCAACCCAGAATTATGCAGGAAGGTGCTTTTTCCACTGTTAGTGGAGAGATACTGACGCACTGCAGCAAGAGGTGACATGGTGCCTGTGTTAGCCTCGTCACCTTCAGGTGGTTGTGGCTGTTCAATCATTTGTTCCATAGCTTCCTGAAAGTTTGAACTTTTGGATTAGTGTACCAGATAAGTTACTAATGAGACAAAAACAAACAAAGTAGGTTACCCGTTTATACATAACTTATTTTGGTGAACTACTGTAATGCATTAGCATGTATTGTAGTGCCAACTACATAATAAAATCACTTTCGGAACATATGTCCATGTAGCATGCCTACTATATTGTCTATTTCCAAACATTCGTTGACATCTAAGGATAAAGAGACATGGTTTAAAGTAGGATGAACATAGTA
>NW_021301134.1:0-3404 GCF_002162155.2 Triticum dicoccoides
CATATTGGCAACAAACCCAGTCCTGGCCGCGCCAAACATTGGCGAACCAATGCTATTGTACATTGCAGCAACCCATCAGGTTGTAAGCGCAGTGCTCGTCGTCGAACGAGAAACGGACGGACACAAATCCCCCCTTCAAAAGCCGGTCTATTATGTGTGCATTGTCCTCACTCCGTGCAAATCACGGTACCCGCATTATCAAAAGATTGCGTACGCGGTATTCATGGCATCCCGGAAGCTGCGACACTACTTTCAAGAGTGTTCAATAACAGTAGCCTCGGAAGTACCACTTAACGATATTATAAACAACCGCGACGCGACGGGCCGGATTGCAAAATGGGCCATTGAGCTCCTCCCTTTCGACATAACTTATAAGCCACGGCGAGCTATCAAGTTGCAAGTTTTGGCCGACTTCGTCGCAGAATGGACGGAGGCCGAACTCCCTAAAGAGTACGGCACATATTCAAATTGGATCATGCACTTTGACGGCTCCAAAATGTTGGCCGATCTAGGGGCTGGCATCGTTTTGACGTCCCCCACAGGAGACACAGTTCAATACGTACTCCGGATTATGTACACAGACTCCAACAATGCAGCCGAATACGAGGCCCTTTTACATGGTCTCCGGATTGCAGTATCCTTGGGCATTCAACGCCTAGAGGTGCGCGGGCGATACCCCAAATAAATGGAGACTTTGATGCCAAGGATCCAAAAATGGCAGCTTACCGCAACGCTGTCTTAAATATGTCAGCTCGGTTCGAAGGGCTCAAATTTCACCATATAGCCCGGGAAAATAATCAGGCGGCAGATGTCCTGGCACGCATCGGCGCAAAACGCTATGTAGTCCCCCCAACATCTTCTTGGAAATGCTATTCAAGCCATCCGTAGTATGGGAAGGGGAACCCAGCAATAACAGCCCGGACCCAACCGCACTGCCCGACACCGAACAATTTGACATAATTGGAGGCTCTCCCAATGAAATCACACCTTCTGCCCACGTAATAATGGTCGTCATCGCCCCGTGGACAGAACCATTCCTAGCCTACCTTACTAGGCAGGAACTCTTAGAGGACCAAAACGAGGCACACTGCATAGTGCAGCGATCTAAAGCCTATAAAGTCCATGAGGGAGAGCTTTATAAGAAAAGCACTACCGGAGTCCTTCAAAGGTGCATCTCCGAAGAGGAAGGGCGGAACCTGTTGGCTGAAATTCATGCCGGACTCGGTGGTCATCACGCTGCAGCTCGGTCCCTTGTAAGCAAGGCTTCCGTACAGGCTTTTATTGGCCGACGGCCCGGGCAGATGCTCGGGACTTAGTCCAACGATGCGTCGGTTGCCAGCTTTTTGCAAACCAAAGCCATATGCTGCCCATCGCCCTCCAAACTATCCCCATCACTTGGCCCTTTGCGGTCTGGGGGCTTGACATGGTTGGACCCCTTAAAGGCGGAACCCACAAGAAAAAATACCTACTAGTCATGGTGGATAAGTTCACCAAATGGATAGAAGCCAAGCCCGTTAAGACGGCCGAATCCGGACCGGTGATAGACTTTATATCCGGGGTCGTACACCGTTACGGCGTCCCCCACAACATCATCACTGATAACGGCATGAACTTTACGGCCGATAAGGTAAAACTCTGGTGCAAAAATATGGGCATCAAGATCGATTATGCTTCCATCTATCACCCACAAACTAACGGCTAGGTCGAACGTGCAAATGGTCTTATCATGAGCGGCATCAAACCCACATGTGTGGTCCCTTAAGGAATCTAATACGCACTGGGTAGAGGAGCTTGACTCCGTACTCTGGGGGCTGCGGACCACGCCGAATCGCACCACCGGATATACACCATTCTTCATGGTGTACGGCGCAGAGGCAGGGAAAGGAACCCCTAACAGAACTATTATCCCTGGAAGATGTTTCTTACTAACCATGTAATATAACATAACTAGTTGGGCACTTGTCTGTTCAAGCACTAATGACCCCTACGCCTGGTCTCCATGCATACCCCAGTTCTTATATAACCGCAAGGGTATTCGGACACACTCCGGACCATCAGGTCCCGAGGTTGAAGTGAAAAGGTCGGCCATGACAAACAATCTACAATCCGGCTAGAAGGCATTACACATGTCAATTAAAATTACATAGTCATTCTGACTGATTATATTCCTCTTCAATACCATCTAACAGGCTGTCTAGTTTACAATCCTGCTGGGAATACTTTGCAGCCAATTCTACTTGGCTGTATACTAAGCTTACAGGGATCTCCTTCCCATCGGGCCCCACAGGTCCGACCTCGGCCATGTGGTTTGGGTCAGCATTCGTGTACCGCGTCTTCACCATGGCCCAGGCCTCCCTAGCGCCTTGACGGCAGGCCGAAATCTTCCACAAACGGAAGCGCCGCCGCGCTCCCTTCAGCTTCTCTGCAAGCTCTCCAAGGCCTTCGGGCATGGAGATGGATGGCCACAAGGCCTAGGTGATGCCTTGCATCACCTGCCGAACTCGCTCGTGCAGTTGCGAGAGCTTGGGAAGAAGGTCACTCATAGAACCGGACATCTCCTCTGCAGGATGACCTGTTAGTATACCTACAGACATTACTTTGTTAGTCGACTTCCTCGCCGAACTCTTTTTTCAAAGTTCATTTAAGCACTTACTAAATATGCCGCGTCGAAGCCACTGATTCTCCTTCACGGAGTCGGACAGCTGGGCACGGACATCCTTTAGTTCCTCACCCAGCTGGGTGTTGGCATCTTAGAGATTATTCTTCTCCTGCCTCACCCTCGTAAGCACGCTCTTGCCGGCCTTTAACCGACGCAGGAGTTGTTGCGTATCCGGATCTACTCCGGCGCCATCTGCAATGTTTTCGTCAGATTTGCACATACGCCGCACTTCACACGATACTTATCTTTTTGGAGCATATATTAACAGAGGGGGTCTCCTTGGGCTCCCCTGTTGCGGCTAGTGCGGCCTCAAGTTGGGCTTTGCACTCTTCTAGCTCCTGGGACAATTGGGAATTCTTCTCTGTAAGAACTTGCATATTAAATGATCCTTAAATCAGTTATTCTAACTGTTTCAAGTCTCGGGGGCTATTGATATATATAACCATCAAATTTTCTCACCCGTATGTCTTTCACATACAGCTCCGTGGCTCTGGCTAGACCATTTTGAGCGGCACGGAGGTACGCGTCTCCCGAATTGAAGGCATCCAATGCCTCTTGGGAGAAACAAGCGTCGCAAAGAACTGTCCGGCGACGCCTGTGGTTCATGGCACACTCCACCTCGGAATTGGTGGCAGAAAGCCTGTCCGCATCCTTTGTTGGAGGAGCGTCTGGTGCACGCCTCGTGCTCGCCTCCGCTTCCAGACCAGGCTTTGGAGCCTGGCTGGTGGAGGCACGATTGGCAACC
>NW_021301135.1:0-866 GCF_002162155.2 Triticum dicoccoides
ACATGGATCAAGACTGGGATTTGTCACTCCGTATGACGGAGAGGTATCACTGGGCCCACTCGGTAATGCATCATCATAATGAGCTCAAAGTGACCAAGTGTCTGGTCACGGGATCATGCATTACGGTACGAGTAAAGTGACTTGCCGGTAACGAGATTGAACGAGGTATTGGGATACCGACGATCGAATCTCGGGCAAGTAACATATCGATAGACAAAGGGAATAGCGTACGGGATTGATTAAATCCTCGACATCGTGGTTCATCCGATGAGATCATCGTGGAGCATGTGGGAGCCAACATGGGTATCCAGATCCCGCTGTTGGTTATTGACCGGAGAGTCGTCTCGATCATGTCTGCTTGTCTCCCGAACCCGTAGGGTCTACACACTTAAGGTTCGGTGACGCTAGGGTTATGAAGATATGTATATGCAGAAACCTTAATGTTGTTCGGAGTCCCGGATGAGATCCCGGACGTCACGAGGAGTTCCGTAATGGTCCGGAGGTAAAGAATTATATATAGGAAGTGCTATTTCGGGCATCGGGACAAGTTTCGGGGTTATCGGTATTGTACCGGGACCACCGGAAGGGTCCCGGGGGTCCACCGGGTGGGGCCACCTGTCCCGGGGGGCCACATGGGCTGTAGGGGGTGCGCCTTGGCCTAGATGGGCCAAGGGCACCAGCCCCTATAGGCCCATGCGCCTAGGGTTTCCACCAAGGAGGAGTCCTAGTGGTGGAAGGCACCCCTAGGTGCCTTGGGGGGGAGGGAAACCTCCCCTTGGCCGCCGCCCCCCCTAGTAGATGCCATCTACTAGGGCCGGCGCCCCCCCTTGGCACCCCTATATATAGTGGGGGGAGAGGAGGGATTT
>NW_021301136.1:0-905 GCF_002162155.2 Triticum dicoccoides
AGCAACTATCTATCCACTTGGAACCTCTTATTGTACCTTCGTACCTTACTCTTGATGTATTCGATATGTTCGACTCAAGAGATAATCTTATACTAATTCATGGGTTAGCCCCAGATTGTTTCCCTTAAAAGCTTTATGTCGTAGTGAGCTGGCCCTTATCTTTCGTAAGTACGATGGAGTTCCCGAAGAAATGATGACCAGTTTATCATGATGCATCGGAATAAAGGATTGAAGACATCTACGAAAGGGATTAAGTTCTTCGAGAAGATCCGTTAGATTATCGTAACCAGACCTTTCCCCATTGCTCCCCTCTTAAATCTCGGGACGAGATTTCTTGTAGTGGAGGAGAATTGTGACGCCCGGGTAATTAAGCTACAGTGATCCTTTGCTAATGATGCCACGTCACCTCGTTTGTAGTTGCTAATCTCGAGATTGTTCGAAACCGATTCAAATTCAAATTTAAAATCAGGCAAACAACAAAAGTTTTCAAAAATTAAAACTAAAATGTTCGGGTTGTGTCAAATAAATCGTAAATAATTATGGAGGTGAAACCACATTTTTAAAAAATGTTTAAATGCTCAAAGGAAAATAAAACAGCAGCAAAAGAAATTAATTAAATGCCTTGGTATTTTATAAAATACTAAACTATATTATTTGGGGGTTAAACCTTTTGTGGCAGAGGTATAATTAGTGTTACTATTTAAGGTACAACTTTTATGTTTTATAAAACTATAATAAAATAAAACAGTAAAAGAAAAGAAAATAAATAAAAAGAAAACAAAAAACAAAAAAAAGGAAGAGAAACCCCCCCTGGACCCTGGCCCAACTGGGCCGACCCCAGGCCCAGTCGGCCACCCCCATAACCCCCCACCCCCCGCAAACCCTAACCCAACCACCCGCACTCC
>NW_021301137.1:0-1595 GCF_002162155.2 Triticum dicoccoides
GGGACCTTGCCGTATCTCACAGCACCATCAGTATCTCGCCGTGCTCGCCGCATCACACGGCAGCCCGGCATCTCGTCTTCTTGGCGCACAACCAAAGCTGCACTGGCCTACATCACCCTTTTACCATCTAAACTACATGCACATAATAAAACTAAATATGCGGATACATGAATCAAGATTAAACCTAACATGCCATGCGTCCTCTTTCCTGTCCTGCAGGCTCTCTTCCTCCTCCTCCTCCTCCAGTCTTTCACGATCCCAGTCAGTCTCCCCTTTGGCAGCATGGAGTTTTCACCCGGCAGGCTGCACCATGTCATTCCCCGTCTGTGAGATAAGCTTGCGTAAGTGCTTCGCAGCATCGAATCAGCAGTAGTATTTCACGTTCTTAGGTTCAATGGTGTGGCTTGGTTTACGTATGTGTACTGCTTTGACAATGATGACTACAACCAATTGGCCGTATGATCAGCTGCCTGCTCTGTTACAATGAGAAAAAGGCATGAGAGGAGTCCATGCAATTGAAGAAAACATCAAATAGGAAATTTGGGAAAAGCATATATGGAAGTTATTTCCATATCTACTCTTCTGCGCTCCCCTTTTCTCAAAGAAAAAAAAAACTTTTTTCACTCCGTCTGTGAAATGTCCGTGGGCCATGATCTGGTGTGTTTGTACAACAACGAACAATTTGGCTTTGCTGCATGTCTTGATTAAATTAGCTATTTTTCTATTGAATTAACAATGTTTTAGATGATATGTAGATTAGTTATTTTTCTGGTCTGTTTGTACAACAACGAACACATGCATGTCAGATTTTGATCCATTACTAATGCTCTATGTTTTCAAGGATTTGAATTTGCGAGTATTCGTGATGCCTTCCAAAGGTTCAGTGATTAGCACAATATCACAAGCCTAGGTGTTGCTTCATTTCTATATGTCCATCAGGGGGCGTGTCACGGGACAATGGCACAACAATCAAGGTTTCTTACGGCAGGTCTGCAACATTATCAAAGGACTTAGGTTTGTTCATAAATGTAACGAAATCAGATCCTTTCCCATATGAAAACTGCGGTGTGTTGTTCTACAGTCTGCCCATTTCCCCAAGTGCATGATCTACATGATTCAGATGTGTGCATGACGATACCTTAGTCAACATATTTTAAGCTTCTTCAGGCTTTAATATAGTTGTTTGTCCAAAAACGTCTTCACGAAATATATAAGTGGCCTTGCATCTTACGATAAATAAAAATAGTCTTTCAAATATATTAGCTTCGGTAAAATTGGAATTTCCATTCGGACTAGAAAAAATCTTACATAGATTATTACTTGCACCCTTGGTCTGATGTGTGATCATATATTTTTAAGCTATGGCCTTTTGTTGTCCAATCATTGGCTCCAATTTTCCCAAACAATCATGGACTCACCAGTACGTGCCTCATAATTACTTTTTCCACACAATAGGACTAGATGTTCCTGATTATAATCTATTCAGTGAAGTTGATTGTCTAATCTTTTATATGTTTAGTTGTTCTACAATGCTCCCCCCTCCCCAGTCGTCAAAATAATCTTTGATACAGAGAGATGTATTTTTGAAGATCAAA
>NW_021301137.1:8014-10133 GCF_002162155.2 Triticum dicoccoides
TATATATATATAGGAAAATGGGTTAGTACTCCTAGGAGTATGTACTCCCACCTCCATGCACCATCCCATCTTATCCAGACTATTTCATGCTTTTAATAATTAAATTGAATTACGTATGGATAATCACGTGGTAGTTCAAAATCGCTTAAACAGAATCCTTGTTTTTAGGGATAAACAAAACGACACCCCCACTTGCGTGAAAAACCCCATCGTCATTTGTTACAGCCCAAACGTCGTACGGCTCTCGTCAAGCTCCGCCGCCGCCAGTGTCGACGACTGCGAATGATGGTGACAATCATCGTCCCCGTATATACCCAGCAGGTCTCCGGCATCTAGATCAAGCACTCTCCTTCGGCGCTACTCCACCTGGTAGAATTGGCCAGATCTCAAACCGGGTACGCTGCACTTACGTCCAAGTATCACCATTGTTTTTCCTGTACAGGTAATTAGTGGACGGGAGGTAATTGGAGGAAGGGTATGGAACTATCAAGTTGTGTTCAGGTATATGTACAAGATGATGTAGGTGCGTCAAGCTTTCTTACTGTATTTTTTCTCCAGTTGCTTGTTGTAGGTCACAATAATGAAGTCAGCGGGCCTTCTCAACGAGGAAGAGGAGATGAGGCCAGCCGGCGGCTCAACAAGACGGCTCGACCATGCATGCATGCAGATGTGATGCGTCGCGATGGCTCGACGATGTAGACTAATGCATCCGGCGACGGGTTGACAACGTTTTCCGTGACAACAGACAACTCCATCGTAGTTAGCGTTTTGGTCGCTCACAGTCAAGTTACTTCATCCATGGTGTGGCCATAGATCCAATTGGACATGGATGTGGCATAGTCGAGCTTTCTTTGCACTAGTCTTCTGCGGATCCAACATGCGCGAACGTGTTGTCAGGGTGCGGAATACGTAAATCAATCTGCATCCAACTATCCAACATGTATATACTTTCTTATGGATAGCACGTGCTTCTTTTTGGGTAGCTTATATACTCCTTTGATCTGTACAAGATATACTTCATGCCAAAAATTTCAAGTATAAAGTCCATAAGGAAACAAGTACGTATATACTCTTAATGTACGTCAATGATGCCTCTTTCACATAATAAATAATGTTCGCTGCAAAAAAAACATACTAAATAATGATGCCTCATTTTTGGATGCTTGGCACATACCACTTAAATAAAAAAGTATATGCGAAGAAAATGCAGTATATACTACCTATGAAAAATCAGTACATACATACCCATTCATTAAAGATGTACATACTAATTTGGATGTTTAATATATACCACCAAAAAATCTGTATATACTACTTTAAAAAATAGGTGGTATTATATACCTCACATGCACCATTTTAAAATATAGTACATACCCCTTTAAAGAGAAGTATATCTCATTTGAGAAAAGAACCATATACTCCTTCCCAACAATCAGTTATCATCTTTGCAAAGGAAAAAAAATTAGATATCAATATATACTGATCAATATTGCATGTTTCATACGAAGGATACTCCACCATAAACATACGGTAGTATATACTATGAGAATAGTAGTATATACTCCATTCAAAAAACAGATATGTATATACTCCTTTGAAACAATCAGTAAGTATGTAGACGTTTTTACATAACCCCATGTCCAGATGCCAATAAATAATTAATTCAAACTTGAATTGCATGGTTCAGTCTAATCTCTTGTTAGCTACGCATGCATGGGGGAGTTCTGGCGGGCTGGTTGTTAGATCTGTTCGGCCACCATTTGAGGAATTGGGTATAATAAAAAAACTAATGGTGGGAGTACATACCCCTGGGAGTATAAAAAAGGAATATATATATATATATATATATATATATATATAGCTTATTATTATTTTTAATATACTTCATTAATAATTACTAGATATCCCTAAAATGGATTTCATGGAAAAAATCATGTGTGCCTCATATTTTCACAGGTTTACGTATATACTGATTTGTTTGTACGTGAAAAAGGTTTATTGCAAAAAGTAGGTTGTAAATGATATTTTTTCAACAAAACTTGTATTGAGGTATGTTAGAATATTTAATGAAGTATATTGAGAATGATAAGGGGTATAATCAATGCATATACGAGATATA
>NW_021301137.1:10836-12727 GCF_002162155.2 Triticum dicoccoides
TCATTTCATAATTAAATTACGTTTATATTTCAAATAGTTACATTTCTATTGATTCACTATGTAAAATTTGGCATAAGAAAATAAAAATATAGGTCATAAAATAAGAAAATTTGCAGTTTATGTGTATTTTACACTATATTTTTATGTTTGTAATTTTACATAACATAAAATATTTTTTATTATGATTATATATTTTCTTACGGTCTCTTTTTACGTTAGAAATAAGACAAAACTTACGGAACGTAAAATTACGGTGCACTGATGGCAAAATAGAGGGGGGGTGAAGAATAACTATTTCCTCACCCAGGATGAGGAATAGTCAATCCCTATATATATATATGTATATATATATATATATATGTATATATATATATATATACACACACACGCGCGTGTATACCAGGAAAAAAAGCCAACTTGCTTTGCGAGAGGCTCTCCTCCTTGGTCACATAAGTGCTACATCTTTTCAACTAGTCCTCACGGCCTCTTTCTCATTGACTGAAAGTAGCATATATATACAAAGGACGAAGCATTCGTGCCCATGTACTCACGCACAACCTGGGCGTCGCAACCGGCCACTAACCCAACTAATCCATGCACTCAGAAAAAGGGTTTCCCCCGCTTTATAAATAAAGCACCAACACTTGCATCCAAGTAACCGATACAAACGCACGCCACACAACCCAAGGCAAGATACAAGAATGCCGGGCACCGACACACAACTTCAACGACTACCAAGAATCAACAGAAATGAGCAAAAAGAACCGCCTGTAGATGACAGAGACCACCATCAAGATGACAGATCGTCCGGCAAGAAGTGCAACGGTCCACGCCGGACCGAGGGTTCCAAGACGATGCCTCCAAAAGGGCACGACCACGGATCGTCGCCATCGTCCGATCCAAAGATCAGGTTTTCACCCGGAACACGACGGAGCCTGCAGGGAGAAACACGACATCCGCGGACGCCGCCACCGTCGACCCGTGTATGGACAGGTAAGTGATGAACCCCGGTGCTCCACCCTACCACTGCATCCTCGGTCCGCCAACCACCTGCAACCATGCGACCCAAGCGGCCGTGGTTGCACGCCCGCATCCAAGTCGCACAGTCCGCCTACGACCCACGCGACTCCCACCGCCAGGGCCGCCCCGCCACCGGACCACCCCGAGAAGCCCCAAAGGTCACGTCTTGGACAAGATCCATGAGCCCAACCACCTCAGAACCGCCGGCGACCACTGCCTCAAGGGGAACCGAGCCCAGATGGCCGGGGGAAGGGGGAGGAGGAGGAGCGCCCTATGGCCACGACCGGCATCACTGCGCCGGCGCCGGGGAATGCAACGGCGCACCCGTCTCCCCTACCAGCTCCCCCCTCCCGAGACCCTGTCTCGCCCCCGAAGCCAAATGCCCAGATCTGCAAGAGAGCGCCGGCCACTGCCCGCTGCCGAGGAGGAGGGCGCACGGAACCGCCGAGCCATAGCCATGAGAGGTCACCGGGGAGGCCTTCCCGCGCCGAGCGCCACGGTCCAGCCGCAGGGGCCCGGCTGGACAGGGGCCGCCCACCTCCACCGCTGTCGCGCCACCCCTCCACCTGAGATCCACGGCGAGAAGGGCTGCCCGCGACCCGCAGCGCCAGACGAGGCGCCGAGGCGCTGCTGTGAAGCAGCCGCCGCCGCCACCCGCTGGCCTGCACCACCACCATGCCGCCTGTCGCTCGACGCCACGCCGCCGTCGCTGGCCTACTCCGGAGCGCCGCCGCACCGCTACGCCCGGCACGAGCGCAGCATCCCCACCGGCGAGTTCAGGCCCGTGCCGCACCCCCCGCGCAAGGAGACGAGATGGCCCCGCCGCCGCCGGCGACGACCGGGCTTCGCCCGCTCGTGCCCCTTGGCGGCG
>NW_021301137.1:12892-43825 GCF_002162155.2 Triticum dicoccoides
TTGCCCCCGGGACGCCTGCGGGAGCATCGCGGGAGGGGAGGGGAGGGGAGTTTCCTGAGCATATCTCCTAATCCATGCACTAACTAACCTAGCTACATGCAAGCCCACGTACAACTTATTTGAACGGCCACACGACCTGGCACACTGATGCTTCTGGGCGCCAACGTAGTCATCTGTCCAACCAGCCGGTCTTGCTTCAGCCCGTCCAAGCGCTTGGCCACTCACACGACTTTGCCGCCACATGCAGCACCGCAACCTCATGCTGCCGTTGGCATCCCACCTTCTCTGAAGCTTCGCCGGACTAGCTACTTCCTAGACTTGCTACATGCATAACGAAAAGCAAACTATGCAGATACATGAATCAAGATTAAAGCTAACAACTGATAGTACCATCGCAGTGCTCCCGAGGAGGCAAGACCCCTTCCTATCGTGTGCCAGTTCCCTGCATTTCTCTGTCGAGACTCACGTTGCTCGGACTAGACTTTTCTACTCCTGCTTGAGTGCAGCATGGAGAGGGAACGACAGAAATTAAGAGGGGCATGGCCAAATTACCGGTGACCACATTTTTGGAAAGAGAGGAGCAGAAATTTAGACGGAGACCTGTGTGGTATCCATGCATTCCTTGGAACATTTTTTTTTTGGAGAAATCAGCCTCCAAAGTTTTGCACGTACGTACATCAGCTCCTGGGTGATTTGTTCGAGCGGTCAAAAACCAACATTAGCTATTATCTTTAGCTTGAAAAATCATCTTATATTCGAAGGAAATAGGTAGCATCCACTCATAATTCCCTAGTACTGGCAAAGTCATGACCTCTCACATTGTTTAACCTATATAGAGCAAATAATAAAGCTAGTGTAAAACAATAAATTTTACTCTGAAGATATAAGTGAAACACAAGTAAATGATGAAGCCGCGTACAATTTTCTTCAGGCCGTCCGTCGCGGGCAAAGACCTCTTCAGGCCGGTCCGTCGTGGGCATCCGGAGGAGAGCAACGAGGAGATTTCGACCGGTGAACCGGGTGTCTGGCGCTCACGCCCATGGCGTTCTTCTTCCTCCACACTCTGCAATTTCCACCACGCATACCCAGTCCAGAGCAAAACTACAATACATTGGTCGCCTACCGTGCTCTGGCGCTCTGGTGCTCAACTACAATACTCTACACAATACATCAGTCCAGAACACAACGTGCAGGTGTCTGGTGCTCTGCAAGACGCATCTCACCATCGCCACTGGAAAAGTTCTTGACTCCACGTGCTAGTTTGGACGTTGTGCTTGACTCACAGTGCTTACTTTTACTATTCCTTTTTTTTAACAGAAGTGCTTACTTAGTCACTCTCTCTCTCTCTCTCTCTCTCTCTCTCTCTCTCTCTCTCTCTCTCTCTGCAGTAATATATGAGGCACGACAAAAGGCACTATTTATATCACCATTGGTTGAGCCCAAGCGTAAAGGCGTAAACACATAGGCATAAGGGTTTGAATCCTCTAGATAGAAACAAAGGGAAGAAGCTTGCGGCAGTAGGACCCGTTGTACAAGCAGGGAGTATCTTTCAGCATCAGCATGGCGACCTCGCTGCTACCACGCTGGGCACCGACGCCGAGCCAGTCACAGCCGCGGTGGGGTCCTTCAGCTGCCACCGTCACAGGGGAGCTAGAGCCGCCGGAACCACCGGCCGCCGAGGTGGAAAGCGCCATGGGTAGCAGCCGCGGAATTCATTCCGAGTTTTACGACATCGATCATCGTGAAGGCCGCCCGGAGGACGCCGCTCGCTATAGCAGCGTGTGCATAACGTGGGAGGACGTGCGGGTGACGGCGGTCGACGGCAGGGCCACCATTCTGCACGGCGTCAGCGGCAGCGCGCGACCCGGCCAAGTGCTGGCCATCATGGGACCCTCCGGGTGTGGCAAGACCACACTGCTCGACACCTTGGCCGGTAACCGATTTATTGCTAGATTTGGCACACTCATTTACAGTTGCTAACATATTAGTATTGCAGCAGCAATACAGCTAAAAATTTCAGCTAGAAGCCTTAAACATGTCCATTGATCCGAATAGTATATCCAAGCTGCTACCAGTAACATGTCAAATACTACAGTTTACCTTGTGTTTTAAAGTTTCACGTTCCCATTAGGTTGCCTTCAACATGCCTGAAAAAATATTCATGGATATATGAGTGACATACTTGACATCGGAATGTAAAAACATATTGAAACAGAGAAGTTGCAAACAGAAACAGAATGCCTTCTTGAAAACAAAAAATATTCTTCTGATTAATTCTCAAACCTAACTGACATTCAATTGCAAATTTTGGAACTTTAACATATTGTCAGTTCTATTATAGATTCTATTTGATTAATAGGAGCTGTCTCGATCAATGTATATACACAGGGAGACTGGACAAGAACCTAAGAAGTAAAGGAGATATTCGGATAAATGGCCGGAGACAGAGGCTCACCTTCGGAACCTCGGTAAGATTTTAACCTTAATTTCAAATGCGCATGTGCATTTAAGAAGATAGATTAATAACATGAAATGATCAATTCAGGCATATGTGACGCAAGAGAACATGCTGATGGCCACACTCACGGTGCGTGAGGCCATCTACTACTCGGCACAGATCCAGCTGCCTGACACCATGCTGCTTGACGATAAGCTGGCCCGCGCCGATGAAGCCATCCAGGAGATGGGGCTCACCAGCGCCCTGGAGACGCGCATCGGCGGGCGCAATACTAAGGGCATCAGCGGCGGGCAGCGGAAGCGTCTGAGCATCTGCCTCGAGATCCTCACGAGGCCTCGGCTGCTATTCCTGGACGAGCCTACCAGCGGGCTAGACAGCGCCGCCTCCTTCCATGTGATGAACCGCATAGCCGACCTCGCTGCCAGGGAGGGCATGACCATTGTGGCTGTAGTGCACCAGCCATGCAACGAGGTTTTCGAGATCTTTCATGGCCTCTGCTTGCTTGCCTCCGGACAGACAATTTACTTTGGCCCGGCCACAAATGCCAATGAGGTAATTGACGTCTTCCTTTCCTTTTGTACTACTATGATGAGACGGATGATTATATATTTAGTTTGCTAAGAATTTTCATGCACAATACATTATATTTGCAGTTCTTCGCATCAAATGGCTACCCTTGCCCACCAATGAGAAATCCTTCAGATCATTTCCTGAGGACAATCAACAGAGATTTTGAATTGGTATGTAAGATTTATACAATCATCCACTTATTATGCTTCAATCATTAAAGGTATGGAATTAGGGAAATATATATTTAAATTAGAATGAAATACTTGTCCATATAGGCCTACTACCGCGTCGTGCATGATACTATAGTATGACTGAGATAATTTAATTCATGCAAAACAACATTTTATTGACATGGTAATTAACATACAGGAAAGTGGAGAAAGAACAATATCGTCCAAGCCATCTCCAGCAGATGAAGCAATAGAAGTTCTGGTAAATGCCTACAAATCCTCCAATACTTCTGAAAATGCCAAAAAGGAAATGCACGACATAAATGAAATGGTTAGTGTTATTCGGTATTTAATTTGTTTAAACTTTTCATGGATATGTTATCTACGTGAGATGAGATATGATATTATTTGGCTTGCTAACCCAGGGCGGAGTGATGATCAGAAGAAACCAAGCCAGTTTTGTGACAAAGGTGTTTGTACTCACCAGAAGATCGTTCGTGAACATGTACAGAGACGTCGGATACTACTGGCTACGTCTTGGCATCTATATTTCCATTAGTCTATGCCTTGGTACCATATATTACAATTTTGGATATGGATACGATTCTATTCGTGTAAGTTAATGATTAGATCTTGTGTTATTGTTGTCACATATGCACTAGGCTAATTGGAAAAGCGACTAAAGTTTGTTGCTCCGCTGTTTCAGTCCAGATCATCAATGCTAATGTTCACCAGCGGCCTTCTAACATTAATGGCAATTGGAGGATTCCCTTCCTTTGTGGAGGAGATGAAGGTATCAACCTTTTATGTTTAACTCTATATATATGACACCAATTTTGTGCAGGAAGAAAATAGGAAAACACTGATGGTTTAGTAAATTTGACTGTGCAAAAACATCACAGGCTGGTATAATGGATAAAAACTTATCAACCTAGTTTGATCAGGAAGTGACATATAAAATTACGTCAACCACAGTAACCTAGTAGGAGTGATTTCCAGAATTAATAAAATATCCTAGATTTATTTACTTCTTGGCGTCCAAAACGAAGTTGTTGAATGTCAATCAGGTTTTTCAAATAGTAGGTTAATCATCTGATTTATTGCTATCTACATACCCAGTATATTACTTTATTAATTGTGAAGCTGGCACAAGACAAATACAAAAATATGTATTATATGGACTCAAGTGAAGTCGAGCGTGAAATTACCTACCAACATATCTGAAATACATTAATAAAAAAATGCCCAAGTAGAAAATTGCAAATTTGCCTGCTCTACATTGTATATTATCATAGAATCTTATATTTGGAACTACCCTGGAATTCACTAATATATATATATATATATATATATATATATATATATATATAGGTTATATGTGTTTACTTTGTTGTCACCAAAAGTTTGGTTCTGATTTTCTAGCTGTTACTCTGGGATTTTTACCCTTTTTAATTAACTGTATGAGGCGGCAGATGTTTCTACCCAGCAACATAAATGTAATGGCACATGCTATTTATATCCCCATATAAGTT
Source organism: Triticum dicoccoides (assembly GCF_002162155.2). NCBI lineage: Eukaryota > Viridiplantae > Streptophyta > Magnoliopsida > Poales > Poaceae > Triticum > Triticum dicoccoides. The sequence continues at coordinate 17,623 of NW_021301137.1, forward strand.
CGCATATCTTTTACAACAAATCATATATACCTAAATAGTTGATCCCCACTATCTCAATTCTCTTAACATGGATATATGCCAGTCAACACCCACATTATCAATCTAACTAATTATATCTTTCTTAACATGCATGAAAAACAACATTTATATTTTCTCTAAACATGCACATATCCCAATGTGCCACCTCATCAATCACACTAATTTTATCTCTCTTAGCATGCGTGAAAAATTCTACTTATGTTCTATATATAACTATATAATATCAAATTTAATATATAAATCTATTTTATTTTCACTCAAAACATAATGCATCAAATCCCCGCAGCAATGTGCGGGTTATCGTCGAGTTAGATATAGTTTTCCAAGTAGCATTCAAAGTTTCTCACTACTTGAGGTGAGGAGTTCATGAAAGCGATGTGCACATTCATTAAATAGTATAAAATTGAATTGGGTTCCTCTCACTTGTAGTCTTGTTTATGGTACCCCAGATATTCAGGAGAGAGCGGCTAAACGGGCATTATGGTGTGTCAGCATTTGTAATCTCCAATTGGTTGTCAGCCACACCATATCTTTTCCTTATTGCTGTATTACCTGGTGCAATAGCCTACTACCTGTCTGGTCTAAAGAGAAGAGCAGACCATTTCGTATATTTTACGCTTGTCCTTTGTTCGTGCACAATGCTAGTTGAAGGCCTTATGATGACCGTAGCTGCTATTGTGCCAGATTTTCTGATGGGCATCATCACAGGTGCTGGAATACAAGTTATCATGTTGCTCAATTGTGGGTTCTTCCAAATACCTAGTAAACTGCCAAAGATAGTATGGAAGTACCCAATGTTCTACATATCTTTCCAGAAGTATGCACTTCAAGGATTTTACAAGAATGAGTTCTTAGGTTTGGTGTTCCAAAACAACACAGGAGTTGGTGAGAAAACAATAACTGGTGAACAAGTGATAAGTAAGTTTTTTGAGACAGAAATGGGGCACTCAAAATGGGTGGACTTTGCAATTCTATGTGGAATGATTGTAATATATAGGTTGCTCTTTGTAGTGATTATTAAGGTTGTGGACATGTTAAAGCCCATATCCAAGGGTGAATCATTTAGGTGCCCCGCTCATTGTATTTGTGGCATGGAAAAGCCGTGTACTCGCCTTTAATCTCTGTATGAAAATAATATTGTAAGATGATATGGGTACTACTGATGAAATAAAAGGCAAATACAAGATTTACTGTGACATATCGGATTCATCATTGTGTAACATTATGAGACCCCCGGTGTTAGGCGAGGACCGATGACCAACTATAGGGGTCAATTCCACCACACCAGGGTGACACCGTCTACCTGATTGTCTGTAACAACAAATTGCTAATTTTTTGTGTCCAATGGTTGTACGCTGGGAGTTAGTGAAGAATTACAGTGGAGATGAAAAGCTTGAGAACTTCGGAGAAATCACAGAAAAATTGGTGCCGTGAAATGTCGAAAAGTCAGGAAGAATTCACACAAAGTCGGAGAGAAATAAGGAAGAGTCCAAGAGAATGTGAAAAAAATTGTGGATGCCTCTTTTCGACCCTTTGTGGAAAACAACCCTTCCACTCAGCGATCATTCCCAGCCTAGTTTCCTCTAGAATATTAAACATTTCTCCTCTCAAGAGAAACAAATATCAAAGGACGTAAGCACGGATATTTCAAAGGAGAATTAAAGATCATTAAGACTCAGGAAAATCAGACCCGCAACCACAACACTGACCATTATGAGTATGGCTCAAGGGGGCATGACCACATGTGTAACACCCCGTACTTTTTTTGGGTTATATTGTGATCATGATAAAATGATGTGGATCTTCCACCAGAAAAAAAATGACGTGACAGGACAACCACACTCGCACACGAAAACTGACGAGATGTGGCATACCCTCCTGCATGGCATTCCTCTCTCACCAAGAAGCATGCGGTGGTGTGGAATCTTGTCTCACACCAACAGTGACCTAATAGGCCCAGATCCATTTCTGAAATTATCTTTATTCTCCGACCTTACTATTCGCGTAGGCCTGCTAACCCAAAGATTGTCACAGTACGCGGCACATATCCCTATGAATCACATTTGAAATAGACGTCCTGGATAACCGGGTCTGCCGACACCCTGGAGCAAAAATCCACTCTCGTAAAGTTGTGCCGTGCGGGTGAACAGGAAAAAACCGGTAAGACGAAGAAGAATCTTGCCATATTCTCGCTGGTGTGGTGCGGGAAGGCGAAGGTATGTCAGAAAGGGTGCATGGCATGGATTCCTGTCATCGATGGGGATGTCAGATACTCGTGGCGTGTGTTGAGTGCGTCACTGATGATGTTTTTCGAACGTTTGCTTATTCCTTTGGTGGAATTCTTTGTTTTGTCGATTTCTTAATGTGACTAGGGTGCCTTACCACGCAACATGGAGCACATCACTTCCCTCAACTTGTTGCACGTCATGGCATGCTCGAACATCCATTTGATTCCAACACTGCCCAGTCAATTTAGGCTTATCAAACACTCGGACATCCAAAGTGGCGGAAGATGGAGCAAATCCCTAGAATAACATTTAAAAAACCCAGTTAGTAAGGCTGTAAGGGCATCTCCAAAACGGACCCACAAATGTCTCTGGTATATGTACGTTTTTATGTCCGGACGTGGTTCACGGACATGTGGGACGTGGTTCGCGGACATGAGAGAGAGAGAGAGAGAGAGAGAGAGAGAGAGAGAGAGAGGAGGACTACGATGAGGCTTTGTGTTGGTCAAGTGCAAAACTTTGTGAATAGCCTGGACTGCTAAGCGGACATATACATATCTCCGTTAGATGACAAAAGTGATCCAGACATATAATAAAGGTTTGAGGGTCCGCTTTGGAGATGCCTAACCCCAGCTAACATGTAACTATTCATTATATCAGCTTCATTTCTCTGTTACAGTCGGTTTTGACTGCTGCTGCTGTTTGTCTTGATGTTTCAGCAAGTTGGTTCAGTAGTTAGTTTGCCTGCCAGGGTGTTAAAATCTGATTTGTGATAAACATAAGCAGAATCTTATTACTAGACTGATATTATATTCATTTGTTTCATGCGTAACTGAGAATCATGGTGAAATGAAAACACGTTTTATATTATTGTGTGTCCAGACGTGCAGGCACAGCAAACCATGTGAGCTGGAGAAAGAAGGGAGCTAGTCCATCGCAGTGCTCCCAATGGGACCAGGCACCTTCCTATCATGTGTCAATTCCCAGAGTTTCACTATCGAGACTAGACTTTTCTACTCCTGCTTGAGTACAGCAGAATTTACACGCACATCGCATTCTCGGGCCCATTTTTTGGAGCAATGCACGTGAGGTTTAATTGGAATGATACACGTGGTACGAAGAATCTTCTCTCGACTAGCCAGAGCCTCATGTCCACGCCTTCGGGAATCACAACGTACATATGATGCAAAGGTGTCCGATCTGCTTACCGTAGCAAAGGACCAAAACGATAACAAACACCGGCGTTAGGGAAGGACCAATGACCGACCACAGGGGTCAATTCCACACCGCACGAGGGAGACAGATTTGCTAATTTGTTCTGTCCAGTGGTTGTACTCTTGGAGCTAGTGAAAAATTGCAGGCGAGACAAAAAAACTCGAGAAATTTGGAGAAATCACAAAAGACAGTTGCCACTAAATGCCGAAAAGTCAGGAAAATTCAACCGAACTCAAAGAGAAATCAGGAAGAGTCCAAGAAAATGTGTAGAAAAATTGTGGAGGCCTGTTTTCTACCCTTTGTGGAAGCAACCCTTACACTCAGCAATCATTTCCAACCTGGTTTCCCGTGGAAGATTGAAGATTTTCTACCCTCAATAGCAACAAACATGAAAGGACGTATGCAAGGATTATTCAAAGGAGAATTAAAGATTATTAAGACTCAGGAAAATTTGACCCGCAATCACAACAATGACTATTGTGACTATTGCTCAAAGGGGTATGGCCACATGACCGTGGGAGGTTTAGCTTACGGGTGAGAGGATAAGTATTTTAGGCAGGAGATACGGGTGGTATACATTTGTTCATGGGCCCACTTTTTGGAGCAATGCATGTCAGGGTTTATTTGGATTGATCCCAACGCACTGCGAATTTTCTCGTACGAGCTTAGAGCGAGTTGTCCACACCTTCTTGAACCACATCATATGATACAAAGCCATCTGACCAGCTACAGGTAATGGCCAAAATGACAACAAAGACTGGCGTCGAGCTAGAACTGATGACCATAGGGGTCAATTCCATCGCACAAGGGTGACAACAGCTACCTAATTGCCTGTAACAGAAATGTGCTTTTTTAAACTAACAGCGATGTGTTAGTTTGACGTGTCCACTGGTTGTAAGCTGCCTATTCTATGTTTCCACAAAAGCCCAAGAGTTCATTGATAGTTGCAGTGAAGACCCTCAAAAATTGTGCAGAGGCTCTAGAATTTTGGAGAAATCACGAAAACGGTTAATAATGTCAAAAAGTCAAAAAATACACCTGGACTTAGGAAGAAATAAGGAAAAATCCATGAAAAAGTGGAAATTTTTTCTTGAGGCCTTCTCTCACTGCTTTGCCGAAAAGAACCCGTCAATCAGCACCACTGCCAACTTTGTTTCCTCTACAAGGTTAAACTTTTCTCTCGTGGAGCAATAAACATTAAATGTCCTAACAATGGATAAAAGGCAGGCTCAATTGAAAGTTCAACCAACTAACCATGGCCACCAAACAAAATCTCTACTACTTAAAAAGAATGCTAGGTTCCCATTTCACCTCTCTTTCCTCCAACCTTCCTTATATAAGTCCCCCTCTTTCCTTCTTCTCTTTGATTATATAAGTCTTATGTTTTATTAACTTACCAAAGTAAAAACGTATTTTCTTGGGTAAGTCATTAAATTCTTACCAAATAAGTGCTTACCAATAATATACGTCCCCCTCTTTCCTTCTTCTCTATGATTTTTTTCTCCCATTTCTCACTTTTCTCCTAACGATTTTCCTTAAAATGGAATCGGTTGTCTTATGTTTTATTAACTTACCAAAGTAAATACTTGCTAAGATTTTCCTTAAGATGATAGTTAAATTGTGGCGATTGCATACAAATACTTGCTAAGATTTTAGCACATTAATTAATATAATAATTGACGTGCAGTCACGGACAAATATATTAGAATGTTTATACTCCCGTTGCAACACACGTGCAATTACCTAATTAGAGAAAAATATGCAAATTCAATATAAATTAGCCCAAATAACATGTAAGTATAAAAGCTGAAAATGGGATGGGTGACTTTTACCATATCTCAAAATAGGCCTTCGCCCAACTTTATATATAAAATCCCAAACGGCAAAACCGATACAATGTGGTGAGCAAACCCTAACAAAATCAGGTCAAAAGAAATAATGGCTTCCAAGTGAGTAGCACAATACTATCAACCCAACACCATGCACGAATACAGGAGATGCCCCACCAAATAAGAGGCAATCGATACTAGTAAATATGGATGGAACGGCACCTCCTTCAGAAACCACAGGATACCATTGTACCAAACACACCAAGCCATCTCCGAAGATGGGCGACTACCCGCTTGCTACTGGAAGTGAAGCACTGATCTTGCCATGAGACAACTGGATCCTTTCGGTGGCAAGATTGAACGTGCATAAGAAGTTGCAGAAATTCGTTGCTCTGGATTCGATCGTCACTGCGACCCCCCTTGAGCCCGACCATCCGGAATCCATGGCTTGGTGGTGGAGTTCGATTAGTAAATAAGCCTCCAACTCAGCATACATGATGAAAGTCATTGGGTCTTACAACATGTTCAAGATGGAAAAAAATTGGAAAGCCGATGCGGTAATAAAATGCAGATTGTTCTCTTGGCTTGTTCTTCACACAAAAATTCTCACTGCCGACCGTCTTGCTCAGCAAGGTTTCCTCCACAACCCCGTCACTAGTGAATGCCTGAGACTACACTTTACCTCTACAGGGCCTTCACCATCGTTATCCGCCACTTGGTTCTCTCTTGGCTTGACCACCACATCCCTCGAGCCAAGGCTTTCACCTATCGTACGATTGATGTATGGTGGACGACGTATCGATGTCATTTCATAGGTTCGAGGGGGGGGGGGACTAGGGGACTGCTCGATTTGGCGAGGGGCAATGTAGTGTTGCTATTTCTGTGACCCAAAATCTTGTACCCATCTAATGCATACAAATTGCATCTCCAATTTTTGGATTTATATGAGAGGAGGGTTTGTTATTTTAGAACAACATAATATATTAGTTCAGTTAGCTGCATGTATGGTTGCCTACAAGCTGCTAGTGTGATGTTTAGCAACGTTTAGGCTCCAGATGGAATGTTGCTAATAGGAAATTAAGATTTTAAGCAGATTTACCTAATTTTGTAATTGTTATTTGAAAAAAAAAACTTTGCATGTTGTCATCAGGCATGTGATCGCTAGAATGTGTGGTTACAAATTGACTGTGTTACACAAAAGTGATGAGATATGTTAAGGACCTATCAATGTCAGCGGAGATTCATAGGATCGAAGGGAGGAGGCAGTGTAGTGTTGCAATTTGTTAATTAAAAATCTTGTACACATATAATGCACACAAATCAAAGCTGCATCTCCAATTTTTGGATTTAAATGAGAGGTGGGTTTGCCATTTTAGAAGAACATAATATAACAGTTCAGTTAGCAACGGGTATGATTGCCCACACATTATTAGTGTGATGTTTAGCAACATTTAGGCTCTAGAAGGAACATTGCTATTAGAACATTAAAATTTTAAGCAAATTCACATAATTTTGTGATTGTTGTTTGAAAAAAACATTTGCATGGTGTCATCATGCATGTGATCACTAGAATATGTGGTTAAAAATTCAATGTGTTACACAAAAGATATGAAATGGGTTAGCGACATACTGATATCAACGGAGATTTGTAGGTTCGAAGGGGTGTAGTGTCCGATTTAGTGAGCACGCATTGCATTTTTGGTATTTGTGACTTAAAATCTTGTAAACATCTAATGCAGGAAAATCAAAGTTGCATCGCCAATTTATGGATTTATATGAGAGGTGGGTTTGCTATTTTAGAACACCATAATATATTAGTTAAGTTAGCACCATGTATGATCGCCCGCACATTGCTTGTGTTATGTTTATCAGCGTTTAGGCTCCAGAAGGAAGGCTACTAGTAGAATAATAATATTTTAAGAAGATATACATAATATTGTAATTGATGTGTGGAAAATAATCTTTGCATGTTGTCATCATGCATGTGATCACTAGAATATGTGGTTACAAATTCAATGTGTTACATAAAAATTATGAGATGTGTTAACGACCCACTTATGTCAGCAAAGATTCGTAGGTTCGAAGGGGGGAAGTGTCAGATTTGGTGAGGGGGCAATCTAGTGTTGCTATTTTTGTGACTTCAAAATCTTGTACACATCTAATGCAGAAAAATCAAACATGCATCTTCAATTTTTAGATTTATATGAGAGGTGGGTATTCTAGTTTAGAAGAACATAATACATGTCTAGTTAGCAATGTGTATGATTGCTCACACGTTGTTGGTGTGATGTTCAGCAGTGACGACCCACAAGTATAGGGGATCTATCATAGTCCTTTCGATAAGTAAGAGTGTCGAACCCAACGAGGAGCAGAAGGAAATGATAAGCGGTTTCCAGCAAGGTATTCTCTACAAGTACTGAAATAAGTGGTAACAGATAGTTTTGTGATAGGATAATTTGTAACGAGCAACAAGTAACAAAAGTAAATAAGGTGCAACAAGGTGGCTCAATCCTTTTTGTAGCAAAGGACAAGCCTGGACAAACTCTTATATAGAGAAAAGCTCCCCCGGGGACACATGGGAATATCGTCAAGCTAGTTTTCATCACGCTCATATGATTCGCGTTCGGTACTGAAACTTCACGGAACTTATTTTTTGGAAGGAAAGCAACCTGATGGACTTGGAGTGCATGTCAGGAAAGAAACGAGGGAGCCACGAGGTAGGGGGCGCGCCCTCCACCCTCGTGGGCCCCTCGTGGCTCCCCTGACGTACTTCTTCCGCCTATATATCTCCATATACCCTAAAAACATCTCAGAGCACAATAGATCGGGTGTTCCGCCGCCAGAAGCCTCCGTAGCCACCGAAAACCAATCTAAACCCGTTCCGGCAGCCTGCCGGAGGGGGAATCCCTCTCCGGTGGCTATCTTCATCATCCCGGTGCTCTCCATGACGAGGAGGGAGTAGTTCTCCCTCAGGGCTGAGCGTATGTACCAGTAGCTATCTGTTTGATCTCTCTCTCTCTCTCTTTCTCTCTTGTTCTTGAGGTGATACGATCTTGATGTATCGCGAGCTTTTCTATTATATTTGGATCCTATGATGTTTCTTCCCCCCTCTACTCTCTTGTAATGGATTGAGTTTCCCCTTTCACTACAAGAATTCTGTTAATACATGACAGTTCCAATCCGTCATGGACCTAAGCAAAACTGTCATGGGGGAGCATACGTGACGGATTTGAAATCCGTCATGTATATCGCGTCATAATTTGACCACTGTACACTCCTTGACGGATCATCGAGAACCGTCAGAGACCATGACGGTTCTTGACCGTCATGGAGGGCACTAAACTAACGTGCTCATAACGACGTTACCTTGTCTGCGACATCAACATCTGACCTGGATCTGACATGGCGCCCATGAAGTAATCGGCCCAATAAGAATTTTGACCCACTAAATTTCAGCTCTATCCAAAGACCAACACCAATGTAGTAATCAGCCCAATTAAAAAGTTGACCCATTAATGTTTTAGTACGTCCAAGGCCCACTAGTTTAAATCCCAACCAGCCATCTCATTTCTCACGGTCCATAGAAATTCTATTTTTTCAGAAATATATGCTCATGTCATTAAATAAAAGAAAAAAACATAAACAAAGTAGATTCTTTTTACACAAAACTTTAAAATTACAGATATTTCCAGATAATACATCTGTAAGGACTAGCAAAACACAAGAAACTAAAATCTATAAACCCCTATGCTAATTCTGCAGCCACCACCACCCGGCTTACTGCTCACTGGACGCATATCCAGCCATCCACCACCACCCAGCTTTGCGCTCGCTGGATGCAGATCGGGCCATCCATGCTGACATCATCTAAGGGAGAACCATATCCGCCAAAGCCTCGCCTCAACCCATGGTCAAGATTGTCTGCACATCAACAAACATTTAGACAGCCTCAAAAATTAACATGTACGAGCACATCGCATCCCCCAACAGCATGGTCCCGGTGAGCTCTTGTTTCATGTATAATATTCTTTAGTTATTTCTAAAGAGTATAATATTCTTCAGTTAGTAGTTAGTTTATAAGTAGGCAACATTTTCCAATGACCATGCTCACTAATGGAAAATTACATCTTGAAAGTTAATTGTAGAAGCAAGCCAGCTCAGGTTTCTGTACGAACAAACCATGGCCTCTAAGCTACAATTATCCCATGACGTGAAATACTTTTGTTATAGGAACATGTTATAGGAATGACATATAATCTTGATGGACTACATCATGAATCTTGAGATTAATCATTTTTATTGATGTGATAATTTCTATTTTATTAATATTTATGTGGATCCATGTAGTAACGAGCCATCAGAATCACTTGTAGTTAAAACCTTTTGGTTGGATTACTCCCTGGAGAAGTCCATATTGATTACCATGCTCTAAGCTTCATTGAATGTCATCATGAATAGAAGAAATACTTTCCTTGTGGAAGATGGACAATTACCTGCAGTGTAGCTGTGTGAATCTTAGTCCGTTTTACCTTTTACCAATCAGTTGCTTAAAAAGCTTGAGAGATACACCTACAATAAGTTCAAGAACAGAATGTGATTTATTTGGTTCTTCTATATTTCACTCCAACAATTTAAAATGGATCCAATAAGGATACGCGGGTTCCATGAAGTATCCATGCATTCTAGCACTGAGGATACTATTGTTGTAGTGTTCGATAGCCATGGTGCGGAGGTGTTGGAACACACTTGGGTTCATGAACCAACAACAGACAAGTGAGTTTTGTTTCTCATAAGTAAATATGGAAAAGAATTTGCAATGGTTGTCATCAGGTTATGGGATCCCTGATCCCTAAAGCAGACACGCACTACATCACACAGACTACTCAAGGAATCATAAGCATTTTTGTTGCTACAAGTATGTCAGATCAACAAATATATAGCTATGTAGCCGGCATGTACAGAACATATTTCTCGCAGAATAATTTTTAAATAATATCACCGGCATGTACTACCACAGCAGGAAGACTGGAATTTTGAACTGTAGTTGTGGGAAAAGGAAAGCAAAGAGCATATATTCCATAAGTAGAGCTCCATGTGCACTCCAATCCTGATGAATGTGAAGAAATCAACTACTCCCCCTCCGATACATATTAATTGACGCTGGTCTAGAACATATTTCTCGCAGAATAATTCTTAAATAATATCACCGGCATGTACTACCACAGCAGGAAGACTGGAATTTTGAACTTTAGTTGTGGGAAAAGGAAAGCAAAGAGCATATATTCCACAAGTAGAGCTCCATGTGCACTCCAATCCTGATGAATGTGAAGAAATCAACTACTACCCCTCCGATACATATTAATTGACGCTGGTGTAGTACAAAGTTGTACTAACTTTGTACTAAACTAGCATCAATTAATTTGGATCGGAAGAGTATTAAACATTTCACATTGCCACGCACACTGTCAGATACAAGAATGTACGATGCCTCCAACATGAGCAAATTAATTGCCTGAAACATCCACGCAGACATGGAGTTTCCACATGCCAAATTAACCATTATCGTGCCCAACTGAACATATATGTTAGATTAATGAATGGATTATTATGCCCTGATGCTAAACAAAATAGGCTTCTCATGGAAAAGGTTCATACTCCGATACAGTATATCTTAATTAAGAGCACATCGTACATCTTAGGACACGTCCAACGAACGAAGGATCGTCAACACGGTATATCTGAATTAAGAAAGAAGCATGCAAGTACATCACGAAAAAAATCTGGCTACATCATAAAGACTGAGCAGTAACATACCTTGAGCGGTACATCAGCACTTGCTACAGCTTCAGACATAACAAATTAAGTTCTGCACCAAAGAGATCATATCTGCTGGCTTCATTTCCTTCAAGTAGAAATGCTACAATACAAACCTCCAAGAAAACCATTCTTGAACTGTGAAACAGTGCAATCGCATTAATTCCATGAAAATGCCATATGAAGCATAGTTTGCGACACCATCCATCCATTTAAGCATTAAAATAACTGGCATACAGGGGTAAGGCAATCAGACAACATACTACTGTACAACCTAACACCTGAGGACCATTGCATAAGAGCATCCCTTGGATCAGTAGCATTACTAAGCACATATACATGAGATCGGAATCTAATAACCCAGGCAATGTGTACTCAAACAATCTGAATTCAGTATCAGGGCAATTTTAATGCACTCAAATTCAATACGAGGCCAATTAATGCACGCAAAACAATCTGAATCCAATACCAGGTCAATCTAAATCCGAGCAAAGCCAGGCATAAAATTCATATTGACGAACCCCTCCTCATATGTGAGGAAGAAGAGTGGAGGTATAGGACACATGGACAGACAACATGACAAGGACTTATGTTTGTAGATCGGTGACAGGACCATGGCATACAGACTCGCATTCGCTAATACAACATATCTTCTAGTTCCAGAGTATCAAGAAACAGAACATATCTAGTGCACATATACCCAGAACCTATCTAGTACACATATACCCAGAAATAACTAAGCAGATAAACACTGACATCACTAATTTTTTTGAAAGAATACAAATGTTCCACAGACCAATCTACTAACCCTGCAGTAGGTAAGATCAGAGCTTAAAGGGGACAAACTCACCCACCGAGATGGCTACGAGCAGCAACACCCAAGTGCCGGGTGGAAGGACCGAGGCAAAGCCGAGGAGGCGGCACCCGTCGCTGCAGCGCGGCAGGAAGAAGCCAGTGGCCATCTCCGTGGCGTCGGCGCCCCTATACACTGCATCCATGAGAGCGGCGCCACCTGTACCTCACCATTGCTCGGCGTTGACCGAAGATGGATAGGTGGCCGCCGCACGGGACATTAGCAACTTCCAAATCCGGTGGCAGAAAATGACGAGCTCGGTGCCGCTACCTTCACGTTGGCCTTCTCGTCGGCGTCGATCTGATTGAGATGGCCAGCACATCATGGGGTTCGCCGCGGCACGTGCGCTGCTGGACTGCGACCGAGGAAGGCGGATTGATGTGCGATGGGATGTAATGGACTGCGTCGACCGTCGTCCAGCCGCAGCGGTCGGTCCCGCCGCCACCACTGCTGCCGCAGATCAAGGCCGGGATCTAGACCGTGGTGTATGGGCTCGTGGCCATGGCGGTGGGAAAGATGAGGAGGGGGCCGAGGCATATAGAGCGAAGAAGAGAGGGGAGTGGTGGATCGAGAGAGGTAAGGCATGTTCAGCGCCGGTGCCGGCACCGGCGTGGAGCGGGCAGACTAAGGTTAGGTGGCGGCTGAGGGAACGGGAGGAGAGGATGGGGAACTAGGTTTAGGTGTGTGTGTGGACCGTGGAGTTAAAAAGGGCCGGCTCGAAATTTTGCCGCCCTGCCGCGTTGGCTTGTTGAAATTTTGCATCGCCGCCCGCTCTGTTAACGTTCCGCGCGCTCCCATAAAAAAAGTTCCGCGCGCCCGCTTTTCTTCCTAATTTGTATATAATGTCGACCGAGTGACAAGTGGGCCAAATAAGGAGGCACATAAGACACATCGACAGGATCCACCCGTGACGGTTTGGATGGTGCATAAAGAAAGAAAAAACGAGCGCAGCTTGTTGATTCATGATGATTTTCGTGACGGTCCTTCGATGTCCGTCATTGAGGACTACTGTTTCGGGATGCCATTCGCATCTTGATGATCCATGACGATCTCTGTGACAGTTTTCGAGAACATCACCACAAATTCGTCATGGATTAACAGGTTTCTTGTAGTGTTTGAAGTTATCTTATCGGATTGAGTCTTTAAAGATTTGAGAACACTTCATGTATGTCTTGTCATGCGTATCTGTGGTGACAATGGGATACCACGTGATTCACTTCATGTATGTTTTGGTGATCAACTTGCGGGTTCCGCCCATGAACCTATGCATAGGGGTTGTCACATGTTTTCATCGTGATTCTCCGGTAGAAACTTTGGGGCACTCTTTGAGGTTCTATGTGTTGGTTGAATAGATGAATCTGAGATTGTGTGATGCATATCGTATAATCATACCCACGGATACTTGAGGTGACATTGGAGTATCTAGGTGACATTAGGGTTTTGGTTGATTTTTATCTTAAGGTGTAATTCTAGTACGAACTCTAGGGCTGTTTGTGACACTTATAGGAATAGCCCAACGGATTGATTGGACAGAATAACTTTGAGGTGGTTTCGTACCCTACCATAATCTCTTCGTTTGTTCTCCGCTATTAGTGACTTTGGAGTGACTATTTGTTGCATGTTGAGGGATAGTTATGCGATCCAATTATGTTATTATTGTTGAGAGGACTTGCACTAGTGAAAGTATGAACCCTAGGCCTTGTTTCAACGCATTGCAATACCGTTTACGCTCACTTTTATCATTAGTTACCTTGCTGTTTTTATATTTTCAGATTACAAAAACTATTATCTACCATACATATTGCACTTGTATCACCATCTCTTCGCCGAACTAGTGCACCTATACAATTTACCATTGTATTGGGTGTGTTGGGGACACAAGAGACTCTTTGTTATTTGGTTGCAGGGTTGCTTGAGAGAGACCATCTTCATCCTACGCCTCCTACGGATTGATAAACCTTAGGTCATCCACTTGAGGGAAATTTGCTACTGTCCTACAAACCTCTGCACTTGGAGGCCCAACAACGTCTACAAGAAGAAGGTTGTGTAGTAGACATCAAGCTCTTTTCTAGCACCGTTGCCGGGGAGGTTAGCGCTTGAAGGTATATCTTTAGATCTTGCAATCGAGTCTTTTAGTTTCTTGTTTATCACTAGTTTAGTTTATAAAAGAAAACTATAAAAAAATGGAATTGAGTTTGTCTCATACGCTTCACCTTTTTAATATCTTTCGTAAGTATGATGGGAAGGAAAATCACCCCTTCAAAAAAATGGAAAGGAAAATTGAGCTCAAATGCTAGAAGAAGAAATCTATAAAATGGTTGGCACTAAATATTTGAATGATGAGCATGATTGCAATGTTGTTAGTATGTATTCCTTGAATATCCATGATGCTAATGATATGCAAAGCCACAAGTTTCGGGAAGCTATGTTTGATAAAGATGATATTTTTTGTCCCCCATGTTTTGATGAGCAAATTTATTATGATGAAAGCATGCCCCCTATCTATGATGACTATTCTGATGACACGTATGCTTTAAAGAATAATGATAACCATGAAACTTGTCATATTGATCTTAATTTTCAATCACATGATAGTTATTTCATTGAGTTTGCTCCCACTATTATTCATGAGAAGAATTTTGCTTGTGTGGAGAGTAGTAAAATTTCTATGCTTGTAGATCATGAAAAGAATGCTTTAGGTGCTGGTTATATTGTTGAATTCATTCATTATTCTATTGAAAATTATTATGAGGCATGAATATATGCTTGTAGGAATTGCAATAATATCAAGTTTCCTCTCTATGTGCTTAAAATCTTGAAGTTATGCTTGTTTTACCTTCTTATGCAAGTTGATTCTTGTTCCCATAAGTTGTTTGCTCACAAAATCCCTATGCATAGCAAGTATGTTAGACTTAAATGTGATAGTCATATTCTTCATGATGCTCTCTTTATGTTTCAATTCTTATCCTTTATGTGAGCACCATTGAAATCATCATGCCTAGCTAGGGGCGTTAAACGATAGCGCTTGTTGGGAGGCAACCCAATTTTATTTTTGTTCCATGCTTTTCTCTCCTGTTTAGTAATAAATAATTCATCTAGCCTCTGTTTAGATGTGGTTTTATTCTTTTAATTAGTGTTTGTGCCAAGTAGAACCTTTGGGAAGACTTGGGGAAAGTCTTGTTGATCATGCTGTAAAAAACAGAAACTTTAGCACTCACGAGAATTGCTTCCATTTTTATTTGGAGAGTGGTATTTAGTTAATTATTTTTGCAGATGATTAATAGACAACTTACTCAGGTCCAGCAATTTATTTGATAATTTTATGAGTTCCAGAAGTATATGTTTGATCGAGATTACTACAGACTGTTCTGTTTTTTACAGATTCTGTTTTCGATGTGTTGTTTGCTTATTTTGATGAATCTATGGCCAGTAAAAAAGTTTATAAACCATAGATAAGTTGGAATACAGTAGATATAACACCAATATAAATAAATAATGAGTTCATTACAGTACCTTGAAATGGTGATTTGGTTTCTTATACTAACGGAGCTTACGAGTTTTCTATTAAGTTTTGTGTTGTGAAGTTTTCGAGTTTTGGGTAAGGATTCGATGGACTATGGAATGAGGAGTGGCAAGAGCCTAATATTGGGGATGACCAAGGTACCCCAAGGTAATATTCAAGGATAGCCAAGAGCCTAATCTTGGGGATGCCCCGGAAGGCATCCCCTCTTTCGTCTTCGTCCATCGGTAAGTTTACTTGGAGCTATATTTCTATTTACCACATGATATGTGTTTTGCTTGGAGCGTCAATTTATTTTATTAGGATTTTCTTGCTTTTATTTATAACATTGTTTTGCATCTTTAAGTGGCATTGATAGCCTTTACTATGCCTATTTTACAAGTCTTCATGTTGCTGTTTGAAAACAGAAAGTTTACCTCTGTTGCAATAATTCCCTAGAAAAGTCAGAATGTGATAAAATGTTGAAACCTTTTTCATATTAAGATATGATAAATTTACTACAGTGGGAGTTTTCTTTCATATTTTTTGGAGCTAGGGAAGTATGGATGTTGCTGCATTCTTTATAGATTGTCCTGTTTAGGCAGATTGCTGTTATGTTTGCATTGTTTGCATATGTTTGCTTCTTTAATGATTCTATTTGAGGATAGGACTATTATATATGCAGAGGCATTTAGTATGCAATGTTGAATAATAATTTTAGTGATTTTCTACAGTAGAGTATGATAAGGTTTTGGCAATGGTTCATACTAACTTATCTCACGAGTCCTTGTTGAGTTTTGTGTGGATGAAGCTTTTGAGATTTAGGGAGACCGTGATATAAGAGGAATTAAGGAGACACAAAAGCTCAAGCTTGGGGATGCCCAAGGCACCCCAAGATAATATTTTAAGAAGTCTCAACCGTCTAAGCTTGGGGATGCCCCGGTTGGCATCCCACTTTTCTTCTTCAACAACTATCGGTTAGTATCGGTTGATCCTAAGTTTTCGCTTCTTCACATGATGTTTGATATTCTTAGATGTCATTTTATTTTGTTTTGCTTTCTGTTTGAATAAAATACCAAGATCTGAAATTCTTAAATGTTAGAGAGTCTTCACATAGTTTTATAATTATTCGACTACTCATTGATCTTCACTTATATCTTTCAGAGTAATTTGTTGTTTGCTCTAGTACTTCACTTATATCTTTTAGAGCATGGTGGTAGTTTTATTTTGAAGAAATAGATGAACTCTGATGCTTCACTTAGATAATTTTGAGAGTCTTAAACAGCATGGTAATGTGCTTAATCGTAATATGCTAGGTATTCAAGACTAGTAAAAACTTTCTTATGAGTGTGTTGAATACTAAGAGAAGTTTGATGCTTGATGACTGTTTTGAGATATGGAGGTAATAATATCAAAGTCGTGCTAGTTGAGTAGTTGTGAATTTGAGAAATGCTTGTGCTGAAGTTTGCAAGTCCCGTAGCATGCACGTATGGTAAACGTTATGTAACAAATTTGAAACATGAGGTGTTATTTGATTGTCTTCCTTATGAGTGGCGGTCAGGGACGAGCGATGGTCTTTTCCTACCAATCTATCCCCCTAGGAGCATGCGCGTAGTGCCGAGGTTTTTGATGACTTGTACATTTTTGCAATAAGTATGTGAGTTCTTTATGACTAATGTTGAGTCCATGGATTATACGCACTCTCACCCTTCCATCCTTGCTAGCCTCTTCGGTACCGTGCATTGCCCTTTCTCACATTGAGAGTTGGTGCAAACTTCGCCGGTGCATCCAAACCCCGTGATATGATATGCTCTTTCACACATAAAACTCCTTATATCTTCCTCAAAATAGCCACCATACCTACCTATTATGGCATTTCCATAGCCATTCCGAGATATATTGCCATGCAACTTTCCACCATTCCGTTCATCATGACACATTCATCATTGTCATATTGCTTAGCATGATCATGTAGTTGACATAGTATTTGTGGCAAAGCCACCGTTCATAATTTTTTCATACATGTCACTCTTGGTTCATTGCATATCCTGGTACACCGCCGGAGGCATTCATATAGAGTCATACTTTGTTCTAGTTTCAAGTTGAAATCATTGAGTTGTAAATGAATAGAAGTGTGATGATCATCATTTTCTAGAGCATTGTCCCAAGTGAGGAATAAAAAAAGAGAAGGCCCAAAAAAACAAAAAAAAGAGAAAGGCCATAAAAAAGAAGAGAAGGCCCAAAAAATGAATGAAAAAAATGAGAGAAAAAGAGAGAAGGGACAATGCTACTATCCTTGGCCACACTTGTGCTTCAAAGTATCACCATAATCGTCATGATAGAGAGTCTCTTGTTTTGTCAGTTTCATATACTAGTGGGAATTTTTCATTATAGAACTTGGCTTGTATATTCTAACAATGGGCCTCCTCAAGTGCCCTAGGTCTTCGTGGGCAAGAAAGTTGGATGCACACCCACTTAGTTTCTTTTGTTGAGCTTTCATACATTTATAGCTCTAGTGCATCCGTTGCATGGAAATCCCTACTCCTTGCGTTAACATCAATCGATGGGCATCTCCATAGCTCATTGATTAGCCTCGTTGTTGTGAGACTTTCTCCTTTTTGTCTTCTCCACATAACCCCCTCATTATACTCTATTCCACCCATAGTGCTATGTCCATGGCTCGTGCTCATATATTGCGTCAAAGTTTGTGAGTTTGAGATTACTAAAGTATGAAACAATTGCTTGGCTTGTCATCGGGGTTATGCATGATGAGAGCATTTTTGTGTGACGAAAATGGAGCATGACTAAACTATATGAATTTGTAGGGATGAACTTTCTTTGGCCATGTTATTTTGAGAGGACATAATTGCTTAGTTAGTATGCTTGAAGTATTATTATTTTTATGTCAATATGAACTTTTGTCTTGAATCTTATGGGTCTGAATATTCATGCCACAATTAAGAAGAATTATATTGAAATTATGCCAAGTCGCATTCCACATCAAAAATTCTGTTTTTATCATTTACCTACTCGAGGACGAGCAGGAATTAAGCTTGGGGATGCTGATACGTCTCCAACTTATCTATAATTTTTTATTCCTCCATGCTATATTATCTACTGTTTTGGATGTTTATGGGCTTTATTATACACTTTTATATTATTTTTGGGACTAACCTATTAACCCAGTGCCCAGTGCCAGTTTCTATTTTTACCTTGTTTTAGAGTATCGCAGAAAAGGAAAATCAAACAGAGTCCAATTGACCTGAAATTTCATGGAACTTATTTTTGGAAGGAAAGCAACCTGATGGACTTGGAGTGCACGTCAGGAAAGAAACGAGGGAGCCACGAGTTAGGGGGCGCACCCTCCACCCTCGTGGGCCCCTCGTGCCTCCCCTGACGTACTTCTTCCGCCTATATATCTCCATATACCCTAAAAACATCCGAGAGCACAATAGATCAGGAGTTCCGCCGCCAGAAGCCTCCGTAGCCACCGAAAACCAATCTAGACCCGTTCCGGCACCTGCCGGAGGGGGAATCCCTCTCTAGTGGCTATCTTCATCATCCCGGTGCTCTCCATGACGAGGAGAGAGTAGTTCTCCCTCGGGGCTGAGGGTATGTACCAGTAGCTATGTGTTTGATCTCTCTCTCTCTCTCTCTCGTGTTCTTGAGGTGATACGATCTTGATGTATCGCGAGCTTTGCTATTATATTTGGATCCTATGATGTTTCTTCCCCCCTCTACTCTCTTGTAATGGATTGAGTTTCCCCTTTGAAGTTATCTTATCGGATTGAGTCTTTAAAGATTTGAGAACACTTGATGTATGTCTTGCCATGCGTATCTGTGGTGACAATGGGATACCACGTGATTCACTTGATGCATGTTTTGGTGATCAACTTGTGGGTTCCGCCCATGAACCTATGCATAGGGGTTAGCACACGTTTTCTTCATGATTCTCCAGTAGAAACTTTGGGGCACACTTTGAGGTTCTATGTGTTGGTTGAATAGACGAATCTGAGATTGTGTGATGCATATCGTATAATCATACCCACGGATACCTGAGGTGACATTGGAGTATCTAGGTGACATTAGGGTTTTGGTTGATTTTTATCTTAAGGTGTTATTCTAGTACGAACTCTAGGGCTGTTTGTGACACTTATGGGAATAGCCCAGCGGATTGATTGGAAAGAATAACTTTGAGGTGGTTTCGCACCCTACCATAATCTCTTCGTTTGTTCTCCGCTATTAGTGACTTTGGAGTGACTCTTTGTTGCATGTTAAGGGATAGTTATGCGATCCAATTATGTTATTATTGTTGAGAGGACTTGCACTAGTGAAAGTATGAACGCTAGGCCTTGTTTCAACGCATTGCAATACCGTTTACACTCACTTATATCATTAGTTACCTTGCTGTTTTTATATTTTTCAGATTACAAAAAACTATTATCTACCATCCATATTGCACTTGTATCACCATCTCTTTGCCGAACTAGTGCACCTATACAATTTACCATTGTATTGGGTGTGTTGGGAACACAAGAGACTCTTTGTTACTTGGTTGCAGGGTTGTTTGAGAGAGACCATCTTCATCCTACGCCTCCTACGGATTGATAAACCTTAGGTCATCCACTTGAGGGAAATTTGCTACTCTCCTACAAACCTCTGCACTTGGAGGCCCAACAACATCTACAAGAAGAAGGTTGTGTAATAGACATCAGGGTACTGCCCTTACTAGGACAATCATCCCACTTATGATTAACCTCTATTGCAAGCATCCACAACGACAACAGAAGTATTAAGGTAAACCTAACCATAGCATGAAACATATGGATCCAAATCAGCCCCTTACGAAGCAACGCATAAACTAGGGTTTAAGCTTCTGTCACTATAGCAACCCATTATCTATTTATTACTCCCCAATGCTTTCCTCTAGGCCCAAACAATGGTGAAGTGTCACGTAGTCGACATTCACATAACACCACAAGAGGAGAGACAACATACATCTCATCAAAATATCAAACGAATACCAAATTCACATGACTACTAATAGCAAGACTTCTCCCATGTCCTCAGGAACAAAAGTAACTACTCACAAAGCATAAACATGTTCATAATCAGAGGGGTATTAATATGCATATAGGATCTGAACATATGATCTTCCACCAATTAAGCCAACTAGCATCAACTACAAGGAGTAATTAACACTACTAGCAACCTACTAGCACCAATCCCGGACTTGGAGACAAGAATTGGATACAAGATATGAACTAGGGTTTTGAGAGGAGATGGTGCTGATGAAGATGTTGATGGAGATGCCCTCTCCCGATGAGAGGAGCGTTAGTGATGACGATGGTGATGATTTCCCCCTCAGGGAGGGAAGTTTCCCCGGCAGAACAGCTCTGCCAGAGCCCTAGATTGGTTCCGCCAAGGTTCCGCCTCGTGGCGGCGAAGTTTCGTCCAAGAAGATGGCTTATGATTTTTTTCTCATCGAGAGACTTCATATAGCATAAGATGGCCACCGGAGGGCCACCATGGGGCCCATGAGGTAGGGGGCACCCCCAGGGGGTAGGGCGCACCCCCCACCCTCGTGGGCAGGGTGTGGCCCCCCTGGTGAATTTCTTCCATTGAGTATTTTTGATATATTCTGAAAACGTTTTCCGTGAAGTTTCAGGACTTTTGGAGCTGTGCAGAATAGGTCTCCAATATTTGCTCCTTTTCCAGCCCAGAATCCCAGCTGCCGGCATTCTCCTTCTTTATATAAACCTTGTAAAATAAGAGAGAATATGCATAAGTATTGTGACATAATGTGTAATAGCAGCCCATAATGCAATAAATATCGATATAAAAGCATGATGCAAAATGGACGTATCAACTCCCCCAAGCTTAGACCTCGCTTGTCCTCAAGCGAAAAGCCGAAATCGAAAAATATGTCCACATGTTTAGAGATAGAGGTGTCGATAAAAATAAAATACGTACATGAGGGCATCATGATCATTCTTAGAACAGCAACTTATATAATTGTTGTCATATGATTTCTTATGCTAGAGTAATAATTCAATCACAATTTCAAGTATGAATAGTAAACTTCATTGAAAACTAACAAATTATAATCTCAGTCATTGGAGCAATTGCAATTTATCATAACATAGGAAAGAGTCAATATATAAGAGCTTTTCAGCAAGTCCACATACTCAACTATCATATAGTCTTTCACAATTGCTGACACTCATGCAATACTTATGGATATGGAGTTTTAATCGAACACAGAGAAAGATAGGGGCTTATAGTGTTGCCTCCCAACGTCTTACCTCAAGGGTAATGTCAACGGTAATAGTTCATGAAAACTCACATCCAATTAGCCATATATACCAGGATCTTTCGAACATACTGTACTTGCCAAAGGATAAAATGTAAAAAGGAAGGGTGAAGATCACCATGACTCTTATGCAGGGTAGGAGATAAAAGTAAAAAATAGGCCCTTCACAGAGGGAAGCAGAGGTTGTCATGCGCTTTTATAGTTGGATGCACAACATCTTAATATGAAAGAACGTCACTTTATATTGCCACTTGTAATGTGGACCTTTATTATGCAGTCTATCACTTTTATTTCTTCCATATCACACGATTGTATAAAGCTTATTTCTCCCATACTAATAAGTCATACATATTTAGAGAGCAATTTTTATTGCTTGCACCGATGACAACTTACTTAGAGGATCTTACTCAATCCATAGGTAGGTATAGTGGACTCTCATGGCAAAACTGGCTTAAAGGTATTTTGAAGCACAAGTAGTATCTCTACTAGGTGCGATGAATTTGGCTATCACGAGGGGGAAAGGCAAGCTCAACCATGTTGGATGATCCATGACAATATAATTTATCTCAGATGTAAGAAAACATAACCTATTACATTGTTTTCCTTGTCCAACGTCAACTCTTTTAGCATGTCATATTTTAATGAGTGCTCACAATCATAAAAGATGTCCAAGATAGTATATCTATATGTAAAGACCTCTCTTTCTTTATTACTTCCTATTAATTGCAACGATGACCAAAACTATGTTTGTCAACTCTCAACAACTTTTATTCATCATACTTTTTCTATGTGAGCTCATTACTCTCCATGAGATCCATATGATTTCTTTGTTTCTTTTTATTTCTTTCTCTTTTTCTTTTATTCACTTAAGATCATGGCAAAAAAATCAAGCCCTTGACTCAACACTAATCTTTATTATATAGCTCATGGACTCGATTACATAGAGGAATTATAAAGCAAAACTCACGACTAGATCATACTAAGAACTTTTATTATACTAGATCAAGATATTACCAAAAGGATCGAACTAAGAAAAATGGTAAATATAAAAGTGATGGTGATACGATACCGGGGCACTCCCCCAAGCTTGGCAGTTGCCAAGGGGAGTGCCCATACCCATGTGATTATGTCTCCTTTGTTGGTGAAGAAGGTGGAGTTGTTGATGATGGATAGTCGCACATCGAGCGTAGCAGATCTTCTAACTTGCGGACAATGCCCTTGAGTGCGATGATATGCTCCTTCAACAAAATATTTTCATGTGTGAGATACTTATTTTGTATACGAGCTAACTCAGGCCCTGTTTGGTTCGGCTGTGGATTTCTAAAAGCAGCTGTGAAAAATCTGCTGTGGAAAAACAGTTGTGGAAAATCTGATGTGAAAAAGATGTAGGTCATTTGACAAACCAGCTGAAACAACTTTTTCTGATTTTGGCCCGCAGCGGAATCAGATTTTGAAAAGCACGTCCTGGGCTGCTTCCACTTTTGGATAAAATTTTGGCAACGGATTTCTAGAATCGGATTCTGCTGGGTTCGCCCTTTGGTTTAGATTCTGCTGCGCGGCAGCGGAATCCGTCGATAAAAGCTGAACCAAAAAGGGCCTCAATCATCTTGAAAGCTTCGATCTCTGTTGGGGTGACAAGATTGTGATCAAGTTGAAGGGTGTCTTCTGTTGCCGGAACTTGGTCCTCCATGGCCTTCTTGATCCCTTCATCCTTGTTGATCTCCATGGGTTCTTCTCTCTTCAGCTCTATCTTCATTAGCCAAGCATCGTTGCCCTCATGGTTGGAGGAGGAGGGAGACGACATAATGCCTGGCCTTGACAACCCTGACAGAAAACAGCTCGAAACAAAGACATGAGATTTTTGCGTGATACGGGAGTCAAAACCTCCGGGAGATTATATAATGAATTTTTACCGACCAAAATACGTAACATGTACGAAAACAGAGTCCGAAAAGCGCACGAGGTGCCCACGAGATAGGGGGCACGCCCAGTAGGGTAGGGCGCGCCCTCCACCCTCGTGGAGCCCTCGTGTCCTTCCCAGACTGCTACTTATTTTTCTATTTTTCTAAATATTCTAAAACGGAGAAATATTGCCTTAGAAACTGTTTTGGAGTCGGTTTACTTACCGTACCACATACCTATCCTTTTCGGAGTCTGAAACGTTTTGGAAAGTGTCCCTTATGTATTCCTCCGGGGTTATGGTTTCAATAACATTGGTTTCAACATTTATGGGATTACCTGAGATATACCGTTTGATTCTCGGACCGTTCACCACCTTCGGATTTGTGCCTTCGAAGTTGTTGATTTTTATGGCACCGGAACGATAGACCTCCTCGATAACGTAAGGACCTTCCCATTTAGAGAGAAGTTTTCCTGCAAAAAATCTTAAACGAGAGTTGTATAGCAATACATAATCGCCTACATTAAACTCACGCTTTTGTATTCTTTTGTCATGATCTTTTAACTTTTTCTTTAAACAACTTGGCATTTTCATAGGCTTGGGTTCTCCATTCATCAAGTGAGCTAATATCAAATAGCCTCTTCTCACCGGCAAGCTTAAAATCATAATTGAGTTCTTTAATAGCCCAATATGCCTTGTGTTCTAGTTCGAGAGGTAAGTGACATGCTTTTCCATAAACCATTTTATACGGAGACATACCCATAGGATTTTTACATGCAGTTCTATAGGCCCATAATGCATCATCAAGTTTCTTGGACCAATTTTTTCTAGATCTATTAACAGTCTTTTATAAAATTAATTTGAGCTCTCTATTACTCAATTCTACTCTACCACTAGACTGTGGGTGATAAGGAGATGCAATTCTATGATTAACATCATATTTAGCAAGCATTTTACGGAAAGCGCCATAAATAAAATGTGAACCACCATCAGTCATTAAATATCTAGGGACTCGAAATCTTGGAAAAATAACTTCTTTAAGCATTTTAATAGAAGTGTTATGATCAGCACTACTAGTTGGAATAGCTTCTACCCACTTAGTAACGTAATCAACAACAACTAAGATATGAGTATATCCATCTACTGCTACCAGTAGATGTGTTCGGCCTCCTTTTGAGGATTTTTTGAGTGGGCCCACCATGTCGAGTCCCCAGGTGGCGAACGGCCAGGATAGTGGTATGGTTTTGAGTTCTGATGCTGGGGCGTGCGGCCTGCTGGCGAGTTTCTGGCAAGCGATGCAACATCGCACGATATCCTCCGTGTTCCTCATTGCGGTTGGCCAGTACAACCCTGCTCGAAAGTCTTTGGCCATGAGTGCGCGACTGCTCGCGTGGTGCCCGCAGGTGCCTTCGTGAATCTCGAGCACCAGGGCTTTGTCGTCGTCTTCATCAATGCACTTTTGGAGGACCTGACCTACGACGCCACGGCGCCATCGCATCGAAGGTGCCCAGCCATGTCTGGCGTTTCGCGGCGTCCAGGCGGTGGTCACCTACATCCAGTGGATGGCGAACAGGGTCAATTTCTTCTGGTGGAGGCATCCGTGGCACCGAGATCCGTGACAGATGGTTGAGCGCGAGCTTTACTTGATCCCCGATGTCGCTAGGTGCTGGCAGGCGCACATCTCCATCAACCCATTGATGTGTTGCTTTCAAAATGACTTGTGTTGCTTTCATAGAGACCTGTGTTGCTTTCAAAGTGACATGTGTTGCTTTCAAAATGACATGTGTTGCTTTCAAAATGACATGTGTTGCTTTCAAAATGACATGTGTTGCTTTCACAAGGACCTGTGTTGCTTTCAAAGTGATGCATGTTGCCATCAAAGTGCCTATGTTGCTTTCATATGCATGTTGCTTTCAAAGTGACCTGTGTTGCTTTCAAAATGACCTGTGTTGCTTTCATAGAGACCTGTGTTGCTTTCAAAGTGACTTGTGTTGCTTTCAAAATGACCTGTGTTGCTTTCAAAATGACCTGTGTTGCTTTCACAATTACCAGTGTTGCTTTCAAAGTTACCTGGGTTGCTTTCATGTGTATGTTGCCATCAAAATTACCTGTGTTGCTTTCAAAATGACCAGTGTTGCTATCAAAATGACATGCGTTGCTTTCAAAATGACATGTGTTGCTTTCAAAGTGATGCATGTTGCTTTCCTGTTCATGTTGCCATCAAAGTGACCTATGTTGCTTTCAAAATGACCTATGTTTCTTTCATAGAGACCTGTGTTGCTTTCAAAGTGACATGTGTTGCTTTCAAAATGACCTGTGTTGCTTTCATAATTACCAGTGTTGCTATCAAAGTGAGCTGTGTTGCTTTCCTGTTCATGTTGCCATCAAAGTGACATGTGTTGCTTTCATATGCATGTTGCTTTCAAAGTGACCTGTGTTGCTTTCAAAATGACCTGTGTTGCTTTCATAGAGACCTGTGTTGCTTTCAAAGTGACCTATGTTGCTTTCAAAATGAC
>NW_021301137.1:44329-58063 GCF_002162155.2 Triticum dicoccoides
AGAGACCTGTGTTGCCTTCAAAATGACCAGTGTTGCTTTCAAAATGACCAGTGTTGCTTTCAAAGTGACCAGTGTTGCTTTCAAAATGACCAATGTTGCTTTCCTGTTCATGTTGCCATCTAAGTGACATGTGTTGCTTTCATATGCATGTTGCTTTCAAAGTGACCTGTGTTGCTTTCATAGAGACCTGTGTTGCTTTCAAAATGACCTGTGTTGCTTTCAAAGTGACCTGTGTTGCTTTCAAAGCGACCTGTGTTGCTTTCAAAGTGAGCACGGAGATGGCCGTGGCCGGGGGCGAGGACCGCATACTAAGTCGTTTGCCTTTTCCACCTGGTCGTTGGATTGCGGGTGCGCGACTAACGTGTAGTTGATCTTGATGCCCAATCCTTGCCAGAAGTTCTGAAATTCTGTTGTTGTGAAGTTTGTACCGTTGTCTGTGATGATGTTATGTGGTACACCGAATCTGAAGATGATGGATTTGATGAAGTTAACGGCCGTGAGGGCTGTTGAGCTGGTGATTTTGTACTTCTTCAATCCACTTGGTGAACTTGTCTACTGCTACCAGTAGATGTGTTCGGCCTCCTTTTGAGGATTTCTTGAGTGGGCCCACCATGTCGAGTCCCCAGGTGGCGAACGGCCAGGATAGCGGTATGGTTTTGAGTTCTGATGCTGGGGCCTGCGGCCTGCTGGCGAGTTTCTGGCAGGCGATGCAATGTCGCACGATATCCTCCGTGTTTCTCATTGCGGTTGGCCAGTACAACCCTGCTCGAAAGGCTTTGGCCACGAGTGCGCGACTACTCGCGTGGTGCCCGCAGGTGCCTTCATGAATCTCGAGCAGCAGAGCTTTGTCGTCGTCTTCATCGATGCACTTTTGGAGGACCTGACCTATGACGCCACGACGCCATCGCATCGAAGGTGCCCAGCCATGTCTGGCGTTTCGCGGCGTCCAGGCGGTGGTCACCTACATCTAGTGGATGGCGAACAGGGTCAATTTCTTCTGGTGGAGGCATCCGCGGCACCGAGATCCGTGACAGATGGTTGAGCGCGAGCGTTACTTGATCCCCGATGTCGCTAGGTGCTGGCAGGCGCACGTCTCCATCAACCCATTGCTGGGTAGCGTCTTTGGAGTGCACGGTGGAAGGATCAGATGCTACCGTCAATCGCTAGGTGCTGGCAGGCGCACGTCTCCATGAACCCATTGCTGGGTAGCGTCTTTGGTATTGTGGCCTCATGGGGACGAGGCATCGGCCCCTGTGTGCATGTTATCTCCAATCCGGCCTTGACCACACGCGCCTGCTAGCACCGGGCCAGAGGAATCCTTTGCTTTTTTAGCTTTCCATAACCTCTCTGCCCGCATTCTCAACCCAGAATAACCTACTTCAAGAAGCCTGTGGCTATTGACTTCGAGAAGAAGGAGAAGGCTGTCACCGAGAAGAAGTAGGCAGGAGAGAATTGCAATGTCATCTTCGCCCGCACCCAGGCCCTGCTCGATGACTTTGTTGTTGGCCAGAGGAATCGTTTGCTTGTTTAGCTTTCCATAACTTCTCTTGTAGATCAACTCTCAGACAATCTTCAACCTTTGCTTGCTGGGTAGCGTCTTTGGTGTTGTGGCCTCGTGGGGACAAGGCATCAACGTCCCGGTCGGAGAGGTGGAGTGCACGGTGGAAGGATGAGATGCTACCATCAATCGCTAGGTGCTGGCAGGCGCACGTCTCCATGAACCCATTGCTGGGTAGCGTCTTTGGTATTGTGGCCTCGTGGGGACGAGGCATCGGCCCCTATGTGCATGTTATCTCCAATTCGGCCTTGACCACACGCGCCTGCTAGCACCGGGCCAGAGGTATCCTTTTCTTTTTTAGCTTTCCATAACCTCTCTGCCTGCATTCTCAACCCAGAATAACCTACTTCAAGAATCCCGTGGCTATTGACTTCGAGAAGAAGGAGAAGGCTGTCACCGAGAAGAAGCAGGCAGGCGAGAATCGCAATGTCATCTTCGCCCGCACCCAGGCCCTGCTCGATGACTTTGTTGTTGGCTAGAGGAATCGTTTTCTTGTTTAGCTTTCCAGAACCTCTCTTGTAGATCAACTCTCGGACAATCTTCAACCTTTGCTTGCTGGGTAGCGTCTTTGGTGTTGTGGCCTCATGGGGACGAGGCATCAATGTCCCGGTCGGAGAGTAGGAGTGTACGGTGGAAGGATGAGATGCTACCGTCAATCGCTAGGTGCTGGCAGGCGCACGTCTCCATGAACCCATTGCTGGGTAGCGTCTTTGGTATTGTGGCCTCGTGGGGACGAGGCATCGGCCCCTGTGTGCATGTTATCTCCAATCCGGCCTTGACCACACGTGCCTGCTAGCACCGGGCCAGAGGAATCCTTTGCTTTTTTAGCTTTCCATAACCTCTCTGCCCGCATTCTCAACCCAGAATAACCTACTTCAAGAAGCCTGCGGCTATTGACTTCGAGAAGAAGGAGAAGGCTGTCACCGAGAAGAAGCAGGCAGGCGAGAATTGCAATGTCATCTTCGCCCGCACCCAGGCCCTGCTCGATGACTTTGTTGTTGGCCAGAGTAATCGTTTGCTTGTTTAGCTTTCCATAACTTCTCTTGTAGATCAACTCTCAGACACTCTTCAACCTTTGCTTGCTGGGTAGCGTCTTTGGTGTTGTGGCCTCGTGGGGACAAGGCATCAACGTCCCGGTCGGAGAGGTGGAGTGCACGGTGGAAGGATGAGATGCTACCATCAATCGCTAGGTGCTGGCAGGCGCACGTCTCCATGAACCCATTGCTGGGTAGCGTCTTTGGTATTGTGGCCTCGTGGGGACGAGGCATCGGCCCCTGTGTGCATGTTATCTCCAATTCGGCCTTGACCACACGCGCCTGCTAGCACCGGGCCAGAGGAATCCTTTGCTTTTTTAGCTTTCCATAACCTCTCTGCCCGCATTCTCAACCCAGAATAACCTACTTCAAGAATCCTGCGGCTATTGACTTCGAGAAGAAGGAGAAGGCTGTCACCGAGAAGAAGCAGGCAGGCGAGAATCGCAATGTCATCTTCGCCCGCACCCAGGCCCTGCTTGATGACTTTGTTGTTGGCTAGAGGAATCGTTTTCTTGTTTAGCTTTCCATAACCTCTCTTGTAGATCAACTCTCGGACAATCTTCAACCTTTGCTTGCTGGGTAGCGTCTTTGGTGTTGTGGCCTCATGGGGACGAGGCATCAATGTCCCGGTCGGAGAGTAGGAGTGTACGGTGGAATGATGAGATGCTACCGTCAATCGCTAGGTGCTGGCAGGCGCACGTCTCCATGAACCCATTGCTGGGTAGCGTCTTTGGTATAGTGGCCTCGTGGGGACGAGGCATCGGCCCCTGTGTGCATGTTATCTCCAATTTGGCCTTGACCACATGTGCCTGCTAGCACTGGGCCAGAGGAATGCTTTTTTTAGCTTTCCATAACCTCTCTGCCCGCATTCTCAACCCAGAATAACCTACTTCAAGAAGCCTACGACTATTGACTTCGAGAAGAAGGAGAAGGCTGTCACCGAGAAGGAGAAGGTTGTCACCGAGAAGAAGCAGGCAGGCGAGAATCGCAATGTCATCTTTGCCCGCACCCAGGCCCTGCTCGATGACCTTCTTGTTGGCTAGAGGAATCCTTTGCTTGTTTAGCTTTCCATAACCTCTCTTGTAGATCAACTCTCGGACACTCTTCAACCTTTGCTTGTTGGGTAGCGTCTTTGGTGTTGTGGCCTCATGGGGACGAGGCATCAACGTCCCGGTCAGAGAGGAGGAGTGCACGGTGGAAGGATGAGATGCTACTGCCAATCGCTAGGTGCTGGCAGGCGCACGTCTCCATCAACCCATTGCTGGGTAGCGTCTTTGGTGTTGTGGCCTCATGGGGACGAGGCATCAGCCCCTGTGTGCATGTTATCTCCAATTCGGCCTTGACCACACGCGCCTGCGAGCACTTGGCGGCAGTGGATTGTAGGGTACAACAGACCCTACAGGGACACTAAAGCCCAATGATTCTTTCTGTACTAAAACCAGAGATTGTGTGCATCTTGAAGAGTGTCCGAGATTTGATCGACAAGAAAGGTCATGGACAGCTAAAGAAACAAATGATTCCTCTGGCCAACAACAAAGTCATCGAGGAGGGCCTGGCAAAGCACAAGTCTAGAGGCAAAGCTACTGTTTGTTGTCCATATCTGTGGTATCAATGCTAGGCACCCGAAGACAAAAAGATCTTGCAACTTTAGTGTCTGAGGAAGATCTTCAATGGCGTGTTGCTGAAGGTCAAGAAGACCACCATTAACATGCTACGCATGGTTGAACCATATGTTGCATATGGGTACCCTAACTTGAAGAGTGTCCGAGCGTTGATCTACAAGAAAGTTTATGAAAAGCTAAAGAAACAAAGGATTCCTCTGGCCAACAACAAAGTCATCGAGGAGGGCATAGGAAAGCACAATCGTGAGGCAAAGCTGCTGTTTGTTTTCCGTATCCTTGGTATCAATGTTATGCACCCGAAGACAAAAAAGATGTTGCAACCTTTACGTCTGAGGAAGATCTTCAATGTCGTGTTCCTGAAGGTCAACAAGACCACCATTAACATGCTACGGAGGTGTATGTATTGTAAGGTGTATTAACGATGTTATTGTTCGTGTCTCAAGTGTGGCTCGCTACCAGGACGAAAGTCAGCATTCAGCATCAGCATTGCGGTGTTTCCATTCGCATGAGCACAAGACTTGGTTACAACCTCAAATGCAGCAGCACTATCTGACAGAAGCATCGTCAAGCATCTCGCTTGCTTACGATCGGTCCTCAAATCCTTTCAGGTATGTTGATGTCTAACCTTCGTTTTCTATGCTTAGTTCATTTGTGCCTTGTTTTGTTTTCCTTCTTGCTGATTTTCTTGATCTAGCAGTTGTTGTGCTGACTCGTATTGACGAGATCAGCGATGAGATGGAGGTGCTGCAGGGTAAGTTTGCTGCCACTAGGTTATTCTTGGCGTTGTCTTTTGTCATCCTCGGTAATAACGCCTTTCCCCTTGTTGCTCAGCCGAGAAGTCTTCTCTTCTAGAGGGGCACAAGGACTGCATGCCGACATCGGAGGTGTCGGGGCTAGTGAAGCAGCCCATGCCGCCGCCCTAAAGAAGGAGGCCGACAGGGCTGCCGCGCTGCAACATATGGTTCAACCATGCGTAGCATGTTAATGGTGGTCTTCTTGACCTTCAAGAACACGCCATTGAAGATCTTCCTCTCACACTAAAGTTGCAAGATCTTTTTTGTCTTCGGGTGCCTAGCATTGATACCACAGATCCGGAAAACAAACAGTAGCTTTGCCTCAGGACTTGTGCTTTGCCAGGCCCTCCTCGATGACTTTGTTGTTGGCCAGAGGAATCATTTGTTTGTTTAGCTTTCCATGACCTTTCTTGTAGATCAAATCTCGGACACTCTTCAAGTTAGGGTACCCATATGCACTTTAGCTAGTCAAATAAGTGAATGACAGAATTTTGCCGGACAGAACACAATCGAGAAGAAAAAGCATCTAATTCCAACATTTTTTGGTATTCTGTTTCTGAAGCTCAAGTTCAGAAATGGAACACAACCACACATGATTCTGAAGCCCAAGTTCAATTACTCTTCCTTTTTCCAATGCTGGTTTCTTATTCAATTCGGATTCTTCCTTTTTTTGGCTTTCTTCCTATCTCCAGTTGCTTGCACCATCTTTGCAGGTTCTTTACCCCATTTCTTCTTGCGTGTCATCGGGTCCTGAATCTTTTGAGGCGGATCTGCATTCTTTTTCTTCCCGAGAAGAGTGCCCACCTTTTCCAAAAAACTTGGAGGCAGAACTGCTTCATTATTATCATCGAAAAGAAGTTGCAGCAGTTTTGTTCCCTTATCGTCTTCAGCCACTTCCTACACATTGAAATGAAAAAGAGATTAGAAAACCTTTTCATGTGTTCTTAATAATAAGATGAGAATGGTTGGAGAATACACTAACCGAGGTGTTGGTCATGATATATCCATCATACCCCTGAATGTATTCCATTGCAGCAAAGGCAGTGTATTTGCGGGTAGCATTGTAGTTCCTCCATTGCTGTACGAAGCAGCATATTCCGCTCAACAAAAAGATGGATT
The DNA here is from genome assembly GCF_002162155.2 of Triticum dicoccoides. Classification (NCBI taxonomy): domain Eukaryota; kingdom Viridiplantae; phylum Streptophyta; class Magnoliopsida; order Poales; family Poaceae; genus Triticum; species Triticum dicoccoides. Next base: position 50,457 of record NW_021301137.1, read on the forward strand.
GGGCGAAAGAACATTCAATGCTAAATAAATTAGAAAGAAAAACTGATGAGAACGAATTGCGGTACTGGGCAAGGCCATTCCGCTCACCTCTACGCGCGGGAGGAAGACGGATCCGGCGAGAAACTCCCCGTGAGCTATCTCTCCGGGAAAGGGAACGGTGGTCAATGTAGCTAGCTCTTGGGAAATAGCAGAGCCAGTCACACACCAGTGACGGACCGACCAACAAGTAGCTAGTGTGGCAGCAACTGCTTATGAGCTACAAGTCGTAGCATTTCTGATCGTCCAGGCAGATCACTTCATCATGTATCCCTTGCATCCAAACAAGTCACGGTGGGCATATTTCCCGATTCCCGAACCCGAAATCCGAATAACCCGATCCCGAACCCAAATCGCCCAAACCCGAAAATCCCGAGAAGCTTCTCGGGTAGCACTTTTGGAAACCCGAAATAATATTTGGTAAATCGGGATTGCACTGGTGACACTCAAACAGCTTCAGCCGGGATCTCTGGGAGTAGAGTTCCTGGGCGAGGAAGTTGACCGCCTGTTGAAGCGAGGGCAAAGGGTCTCAGCTTCAAGGTGTGATCCCATGAAGGGTGTGTTGGCGCACGATTTTCGATAACTGCGGCCCCGCAGAAGGCAAGAAGATGGGGACACCTCGCGAGGGGAGGTTGAGCTCAAGTAGCCCCCGGCACGGTGTGTCCGGGCTTCATCACGTTGAGGCCTTGTGAGGAGCTGACACGCTGTCCCCTCCGGTGAGTCCGGCAGCCCCTGCCACGGGAGTCGGGCCATTCCCAATCTCAATCTTATGTATAATTGTTGTTATATACTTCTAAGACATGTCTTAATTATGATTAATATTTAAAGAATTTATACTAAACTTTTATACTCTAATAATTGTAATCTAAGCATATACATTTTGTGGTTCTTACTTTCATAATTAATAATATTGGAAAATGTCTTAGAATTTAATTGTTACGTTATTTTTAAAAGGTATATATGATTGTATATTACACTACCCAAAAAATATTTCTAGAAATATCCATAATATATTATGTAATAAATATCTACAGACCACGAAGTCGTTTGATTCGCTTGAAATACCTCCTCCGGTAATCCCCATCTGGCCCCCATCGTTGTCTTCTTCCTCCCCTGTGCTCTTCCGCCAACCACTACCTCGCCGCCACGATTCACAGCCACCGGCGCCACCAGCGAAGGTTCTCCCATCCTTTGAACGCTCAGCTCCCATGCCTACTCCTCTCCCCTGAGTTCTCTCATGACTCCTCCCCACCAAGATCCTTATGCCTCCTTCGATCTCTCGCTGGGAGTGACGTCCCTCCTCCGGTGAGCTGCCGTCGACCTCATCTCACCCACTCTCACAGGCATGTCTCTTCCTCTTTTACCCTTTCTCTCACATGTTCTTTTCTTTTCTTTCCTTAAGTCCGTGTTGCCATCAAAATGACCTGTGTTGCTTTCAAAATGACCTGTGTTGCTATCAAAATGACATGTGTTGCTTTCAAAGTGACATGTGTTTCTTTCAAAGTGACCTAGGTTGCTTTCAAAATGACCTGTGTTGCTTTCAAAGTGACCTGTGTTGCTTTCATATGCTTGTTGCCATCAAAATGGCCTGTGTTGCTTTCATGTAGATGTTGCCATCAAAATGAACTGTGTTGCTTTCATGTTCATGTTGCCATCAAAATGACTTGTGGTGCTTTCATATGTATGTTGCCATCAAAGTGACCTGTGTTGCTTTCATATGTATGTTGCTATCAAAATGACCTGTGTTGCTTTCATCTGTATGTTGCCATCAGAATGACCTGTGTTGCGTTCATGTACATGTTGCCATCAAAATGACCTGTGTTGCTTTCATCTCCATGTTGCCATCAAAATGACCTGTGTTGCTTTTGATGTGCATGTTGCTTTTACTTCATCGTCTTCCTCGTCCCAACCGCTTTCTCGTGCCAGAGGGATCGCGGATACTACAATCCCTCGACGAGATCGCATCCATACGACTCGACGAGCTTGTAACCTCTCGCAATCAATCGAGCAGACAAAGCAGGAGTAGGTTTCCTCAACGAGGGCCGAACCTGGGTAACTTCGTGTCCCCCTGTGCTGTCTGTTTAGCCGATGAAATCACCAACTCGCCTAGTTTCTCAAAACCCAAGTTGAAGGCAACAACTTTATAATTGTGCCTGACAAATTTATCCAGATTGAGTAAGTTGATATATCTTGGAAGAACATGGTCACATCCCTTACATAGGCACCAATAGCGCCGCCAGAAGCTACTTGAATCTGTTGGTGAATTGAAGCATATTCGGTACTTGAAAATCGGAATAACTCCAATATCCGAATTAGCTGAATCATTGTGTGCTCTTTACCAATTGCAATTACTTCGATTCGGTGCCAACATTATAATTGTGCCTGACAAATTTATCCAGATTGAGTAAGTTGATATATCTTGGAAGAACATGGTCACATCCCTTACATAGGCACCAATAGCGCCGCCTGAAGCTACTTGAATCTGTTGGTGAATTGAAGCATATTCGGTACTTGAAAATCGGAATAACTCCAATATCCGAATTAGCTGAATCATTGTGTGCTCTTTACCAATTGCAATTACTTTGGTTCGGTGCCAACATTATAATTGTGCCTGACAAATTTATCCAGATTGAGTAAGTTGATATATCTTGGAAGAACATGGTCACATCCCTTACATAGGCACCAATAGCGCCGCCTGAAGCTACTTGAATCTGTTGGTGAATTGAAGCATATTCGGTACTTGAAAATCGGAATAACTCCAATATCCAAATTAACTGAATCATTGTGTGCTCTTTACCAATTGCAATTACTTCGGTTCGGTGCCAACATTATAATTGTGCCTGACAAATTTATCCAGATTGAGTAAGTTGATATATCTTGGAAGAACATGGTCGCATCCCTTACATAGGCACCAATAGCGCCGCCTGAAGCTACTTGAATATATTGGTGAATTGAAGCATATTCGGTACTTGAAAATCGGAATAACTCCAATATCTGAATTAGCTGAATCATTGTGTGCTCTTTACCAATTGCAATTACTTTGGTTTGGTGCCAACATTATAATTGTGCCTGACAAATTTATCCAGATTGAGTAAGTTGATATATCTTGGAAGAACATGGTCACATCCCTTACATAGGCAAGTTAGCTTGGCTCCAAAATCTCAGATACTTTTGTGTGGTCGCATCCCTTGACAGGTGCAGCAGCTGAAGCACATGAACAGCCTTGGAGGCAATTTAGGTATCAAAGATTTCGAGAATGTCGCTTAGTTTCTCAAAACCCAAGTTGAAGGCAACACAGGTCAGTTTGATGGTAACATCCCCATGAAAGCAACACATGTCAGTATGGTGGCAACATCCCCTTGAAAGCAACACAGGTCACTTGGCGGGGATGTCGGAAGTGGCGGCGGCGGGTGGTCTCCTCTAAGGTTGTTACTGAGAGTGATTCTCTTGAAATTGTCCAGGAATTTAGTAGTGTCTGTGATTTTTTTGACCACCTCTAAATCACCTCAAATTTCCTACACATGATCTTGTAGACAAACATAGAGGTCTCTACAAGTAGCCTTCAAAGGGAGAACTCGTAGTGTTGACTGTTGAGCGAAGCCGGCGCCCTACCGCGGTCTTGCCATGGGCAGACACAGTTGGGGTCCCATTTCCATCTCCCAGCTCTTTTGTTTCCTCACAAGTTGCAACGACTATCCTTCCAGCTATTGCCACCTAGAGCGACACACACATCAATGGGAAAAGAGGAGCGTTCTCTGCAGCCACAATGGAAAGCGCGATACTTCATCGTCTTCCTCGTCCCAACCGCTTTCTCGTGCCAGAGGGATCGCGGATACTACAATCCCTCGACGAGATCGCATCCAGACGACTCGACGAGCTTGTAACCTCTCGCAATCAATCGAGCAGACAAAGCAGGAGTAGGTTTCCTCAACGAGGGCCGAACCTGGGTAACTTCGTGTCCCCCTGTGCTGTCTGTTTAGCCGATGAAATCACCAACTCGCCTAGTTTCTCAAAACCCAAGTTGAAGGCAACACAGGTCAGTTTGATGGTAACATCCCCATGAAAGCAACACATGTCAGTATGGTGGCAACATCCCCTTGAAAGCAACACAGGTCACTTGGCGGGGATGTCGGAAGTGGCAGCGGCGGGTGGTCTCCTCTAAGGTTGTTACTGAGAGTGATTCTCTTGAAATTGTCCAGGAATTTAGTAGTGTCTGTGATTTTTTTGACCACCTCTAAATCACCTCAAATTTCCTACACATGATCTTGTAGACAAACATAGAGGTCTCTACAAGTAGCCTTCAAAGGGAGAACTCGTAGTGTTGACTGTTGAGCGAAGCCGGCGCCCTACCGCGGTCTTGCCATGGGCAGACACAGTTGGGGTCCCATTTCCATCTCCCAGCTCTTTTGTTTCCTCACAAGTTGCAACGACTATCCTTCCAGCTGTTGCCACCTAGAGCGACACACACATCAATGGGAAAAGAGGAGCGTTCTCTGCAGCCACAATGGAAAGCGCGATACTTCATCGTCTTCCTCGTCCCAACCGCTTTCTCGTGCCAGAGGGATCGCGGATACTACAATCCCGCGACGAGACCGCATCCAGAAGACTCGACGAGCTTGTAACCTCTCACAATCAATCGAGCAGACAAAGCAGGAGTAGGTTTCCTCAACGAGGGCCGAACCTGGGTAACTTCGTGTCCCCCTGTGCTGTCTGTTTAGCCGATGAAATCACCAACTCGCCTAGTTTCTCAAAACCCAAGTCCACAATGGGCATTGCCGACATTAACCCTCGTCATCGGAGGGCTAGTTGTCGACGGTACTCCGATTAAACAACATCTTCTTCAACACGGAATGCAAACTCTTCTGCTCTCTCTATACTTCCGTTGTTATCCAATCGAACATTGACAGCCTACACATTTAAGTTGAACTTCTTGAATATGGCAAAAGTCTCCTCATAGAGTTGTGCTTCAAAGTTGTCTAGTCTGCCATGATCCTAGATGAGTCCGCCTTGATGGCTGTCAAGATGAGCAGATAGCGGCATCGCGCAGATCGGATCTTGGTTCTTTGAGGAGATCGAGATCGAAAAGCAATCGGAAATCAGCAGCGTGAAGTGGCAGATTGGATTGGGTTTCTGTATATATAGTACATGAAAGCGGACGATGGCGGCTCCGTGATTGCCAAATCGGACCGGGAGTCCGTGCCGCACGGACGATGGGCAGGTGGACTCGATTCAGACGATGGATTCCGGCCGTAGCTCGCGGAGTCGCATGTGACAAAAGCCCGTGTCCGGGCTGGTCTCACTGTCCCACGAGGGCAGGCACTAGTGCGGGCAAGGGCTGCAGGAACGCATGGAGCCATGGAGCAAGTATGCGCTGGTGGTCCTAGGCGTGGCAGGCCGCGTGTACTGGCCGAGGTTGTACGTGAATGACGTCCTGATTTCTGCCCATAGCTGAATAAAAGTTGGTTCCAGCCCAACAGATTAGACATAAGATCGAGATTGGGAACGGCCCGACTCCCGTGGCAGGGGCTGTCGGACCTAGTTTCTCAAAACCCAAGTCCATAACAATGGGCATTGCCGAGATTAACCGTCATCATCAGAGGGCTAGTTGTCGATGGTACTCTAATTAAACAACATGCCGAGATTAACCCTCGTCATCGGAGGGCTTGTTGTCGACGGTACTCTGATTAAACAACATCTTCTTCAACACGGAATGCAAACTCTTCTGCTCTCTCTATATTGAGCAGTTTTAACATGGTCCCTCTTACCCCCTCTTTTCACAAGAGAGGTAAGAGTATAAAATAGATCTTAGCCGTTGATCTCATCAATGAATGGCTTGATTGACTCTTACCTTCTTACCTCACATGTAAAAAAAGGAGGTAAGAGGGACCATGTTAAAATTTGCCCTCTGATGTTATCCAACCGAACATTGACAACCTACACATTTAAGTTGAAGTTCTTGAATGTGGCAAAAGCCTCCTCATAGAGTTGTGCTTCAAAGTTGTCTACGTATTTCATGATCCTAGATGAGTCCGCCTTGATGGCTGTCAAGATGAGCAGATTCTGAAGGTAAAAGTTTCCACTGAACGCAGAATTCTGAAGGACAATCTTTTCAAGTAGTTCCTAGCGCATGATCATTTCAGACTTGCATTTCTGTCTATTAATAGGTCACTAACATTCCGGTGTAATTACAGTTTAATAACTGTTTGCTCCTGTTGCTGGCATACTGTTATGTTCTGCTACTGACAAAATCTTTGATCAAACCACTGTTTTGAATAGCGCGCTATAGCTCCGCTATAGCACGCTATAGCGTTTATAAAAGGTCTTGCGCTAAGAGACTTTGGTCCAAACAAATTAACAAACATTTTAAATAGCACGCTATAGCTCCGCTATAGCACGTTATAGCATTTGGAAGAGGTCCGCCGCTAAGATGCTTAGCGCGCTATTTAAAACTATGGATCAAACAGGTGAATCTGCATTGAGACCAATGAACCATCATGCCGGCGTTTGAACGGAAGATGAGCCAGCTGTGAGCAGCCCTGCCCGTCGGGTGCCTTTGTATAGCCATGGGAGCCTTGCCAGTTTGCACACTGATAGTGATAGTACAACCCGGCAGCTGTCTCCTCTGGCAGACCATGCAATGCTACAAGTTGAAAGCCAAGCCCCAAAGGCCATTTCTTCGCCTCCAAGAACGGTTTCCATCCCAAGCCTTGTGCGGGACATCACGAAACGCCTATGGCAGATCGTGGGCCTACGATTTAAAAAAATCTAAAAAAATTTCATAGAGTTGTGCCTTTGCCTCATCGGGGCAAGGTCCGATGACATGACTCGGTGCCACAGGGCGCCATGTCGTGTGTATTCCTCGAAGACGGCGGCAGCCGCCATGGAATACTTCACTATTTTCTTACATCGATGAACTCTTTTTTTGGCAAATCAAATCAAATCAATCGAGATCAGAAAGTAGAAGAGGAAGTAAAGTGGTGTAGGCCAAACCTAAGTCCCAGACACGTTGGTAGTCGGCAGCCTCCTCCGCGTCGAGCCGCTCCTGCTCCTCCCTATTCTTCCTCGCACTCGCCGTCTCGCGCGGCTTGGCCTTGCCTCATTTCCGTGTGGCAACCTTGTTCTCGCGGCGGAGCTCCTTGTCATTGTCCACCACCTCGACGCCCGCGCCACTCGCCCTCTCGCCGTGCCCGTGTCCCTCCTCGACGTGGGCATCCACGCGACGCCGGGATCCTCCGCCGAACCGAGTGCGGCCCGTGTCTCTATGCTGCTCCGCGCCGCCGCAAGCCTCTCGCCCAAGGAGCTCGTCTTCGACGTGAACTCCGACGTGCGCCGCTCCTACGACGTCGGCCTCCCAGGGATGATTGGATATTTGTTCCAACAATACATATATGAGCATGCCATCATGCAAATCCAAATAGCTTGCACAACAATGTAACTTCATTGGCCATAAGGGTGACAACAGATCATCTCATTAATTAAGTATGTTCGTACTTTCATAGTGTCATGTAAAAACACAAAATGGTTAGGTAACAATGGTGGAATCAGAGTCTGAACTCATCCAATCTTCCAAG
>NW_021301137.1:58485-77236 GCF_002162155.2 Triticum dicoccoides
TTTTAACTCAATACAGTCATACCATTGGAAGCATGGAAGGAACCTTCAGCAAGTACATTTGTTATCAGACTAATGTAATGATGAAATACTCTGCAGCACATAAAATCAAATATCTTGATTATCTTCGGCCAAAACATCATGTTATGAAGCAAATGTTATTATTTATCTATAATCCAAAGGGAGCCCCATAGTGACAAGAAATTACAAACACATAGTATTCTACAGTTTTACTATTGTAATATCATATCAAAGTGCAGTGTAATACTCTTCGAGTTGCTCCGTGTTCCTGGGAGCACAATGGGCCTGAAGTACGACAAACTAACATGGAGTGATACAGCTCTGGTGTCATCTCCTTGAACATAGACATGGATGAAAGCTTTGTAGTACCAACAGAAAACCCAAAAAAAGTGTCCAATAGTTGAATTTGTTGACATATCCTAGCTAGGAAGAAAACACCCTTCTCATCTCTAGACTTGTGATCCTTTTGCACTCAACTATCAAGTAAGTTTATATACAAATATTAACTCAAAAAGTAACAGACATACATTAATATCTTAATTTCCTGGCCTCCAATATCAATTTTTGTAGCAGAAGTAGCATGTTCCATTATATTTTCATTTAGCATGTATGCATTGACTATACTTTTGATATATAGGTGGCTCCATCAGACACCATATCAGGAGCTAGCACGGAAGGAACAAGCAAGGAGAGAGAGCGACACATGATTGGACGCCTCAAGAGACAGATTATCTGTTGCAGCAAATAAAGGAGAAAGTGAGCATTTTTCAGGCATGCAAAACGAATTTTGGTAAAAAGGTTTCAAGGGACATGAATACCAGATTCAAACCGAAGGTAGAATTCACTAAAGACAGGATCAGATCAAGGTTGTCTGTAGTTCGTAAACAATGGGACCGCAAAAGGAAGGGTCTTCAGGTTTCCCGGTCAGTCTCCCAGTCAATCCCCGTGTCGCTGCTTGAGAAGCATTCTCAGACAATCGCTGAAGAACTTGCCGATGCTGAACCCGAAAGTTCCTCTTCAGTGCAGTTTAAAGACATGAATCAAGCTGAAATGACAGTTGAAGAGATAGCTGAGCTGCTGATTAGTTGGGGGGTCCACCCCAAGAAGATTAATAGGTACAGAAGGGCACTGCTGGGGAACAAAGGGTATGCGTCTCTGTTTCACCTCTACGCTGGCGTTCCCGCCAAGATGACATTCCTGAAACAACTCTCGTCAAAAGATGAGGATTAGTGCTTGTGTTGTAAGCTTACTTTCGAATTTGTTCGTCGAAAAGGAATGCTTAGTGCTTGTGTTGTAAGGATATTTAGTACTTTGAGTTGTGTAATTTGTGGTAGACCTTATTGTCATAAGTCCCTTTTATTGTAGTATGTACTTCGTAATCTGGATTGCTAGACGTTGGAGCCTTTGAGGCATGGTCGCATGGTCATGTTAATTTCCGAACTGAGTTTGTATTATGTGAAGTTGTGAACTATTTGCTGTCATTATTCATGAACTTGTACTGCTCAATGTACCTATGATTTCATACTGCATTCGACAGTGTTTTGTTTGCATGTCAACTGCAGGGAAAATTGTGCAAAAGGCAAGCAAAATGCTGCCCAACTTTTACCATATTTCAAAGTAAATACACAGACAAATTGCTGCCAAAATGTATCTGTACCAATTAACTGCACTTTTACTAAAGTTATGCGATGTTTGCTTGCATACAAAAGAAGAAACACATGCTAAACACTTTTACACATGTCCTAGAACCAATAAAAGCAAAGCAAAAGAAAAAGATTAGAAAAATAAGACTTTGGTCATTTCTGCCAAAGTTAATAACTACCCTACTTTGATCCTCTGGTTTAAAGAATTCCTAATATAAACTTTCTCACTTCTTTTCACCTCATCCAATACCAAGTGATATAGAAGAAAGGTGAAATTTCACAATTTGCAGAACACTTCCCAAATCACTAAAATAAGCTGTCAAACTTTGAAAATGCAAACACTGACAAGATCACCTCACTCGTATGAAAGCAACACAATCTATTTTGGTGGCAACAGGTATGAAAGCTGGAACAAAATACATCCAGTCATTTTGCTAGTAACATGTTATCCAAAGCAACATAGGTCATAAGAAAGCAACGGTACACAGGTAACATGAAGCAACGGAGTCATCCCAACATGGACACACAGTTTTAAATAAAAGTCTCATGCCCTGCTTTATATATAAAGCAAATAGCACCACGAGTTACAACCAGCAACGACAAACCACAAGTTCAACAGGCCTCCAGCCACACAACAACAGCACCACCACACCACCCACAGTGGGCATCAGGTCCCAGATACAGAACATCCACTCAGAGCTCACCCAACAAGTTCACATACAGGATAACACCATAACGACCACTACAACACACAGCAGAACCAACAAGCATCACTTTGCATTTGTCTTCTTTGTCATATTCTTGGCTTTGAGCTTTTGTTTTCTGATGTTCACTTGATCGTTGTCCACTATCGCAGTAACCTCTGGAAACTTCTCTGCACTATTTTCGTTGTGGATAATAAGGTGCGCCAGCTTTGAGGCAATGTTTACCTCAATATTATTCTGCAATCTGGGGCAATCTTTTCCGTTGTAGTGCTCCAGGGCAAGGATAGATCCAAGGTTAATGTATTTGCATTCGACATGGTAGCTAATTTGTGTCACCCTTAGTGTGTCGTCTAGCTTCGAAATCGGCGAATTGGGCCCAAAGGCTTACTTGACATGCTTCGCGAATGCAAGACCAATGGGATCAGCTGTATGTTCTGTTAATTCTGAGTTGCTGGATTGAATGATAGTGACCTGGTCTTGTACTTTAACATCAACAAAAAACACAATGCATTCTTCATTGTGAACAGTAGGAAAGAATAGCTACAGAAATATCATATTAGTGATTGTAATATCATCGAGTGTATTATCATTAGAATCGAGCACCACTTACAAATCTAAATGCATCATTCTTGAGTTCCTGCAGCTCTATTTTAATCACGCTCGCAAATTTATCGTCATTCTGCACTCCAAAATATTTTGCTATCAGATTTTAAAAGACATCCAAAGGTTTGTGTTTTGCAGAAAGCTTACCAGATCTTGTGCGGGGATAATGATTCTTTGTTCCGAGTATCCTTGATGCTTATCGTCACACTTCAGGCTATGGATGAATGCATTGAGGATTCTCAGGTCATAGTTATCTGCCTCCAAGAATTTTAGCAACTCACTAGCCTTAATGGAAGTTTGGCCCACAGAAAACATGGGAGCATCATTGCCGCTACACCAATTAAAAACATGATATAAATATCAGCCATAAATTAAAAAATCTCAACTAAAAGTAATCATCCATAAACTTACGCCTTCGCTTTGATGATATCGTAGATTTCGGAACAACTTTCCGCAGACAAGGAAGTGTGTGGTTTAAAAGAAACCATGGGACCAGAAAGCCTCCTCTTGCCCGGACAAAAAACTGGTGACTTTACTATTGAATCTTCTGAAGCAACCTTCCTCTTGAAAGCCTTTCCTTTTCCCTTGGTAACAGGCTTATCCTTGATAGCACTTCCTTCTGATGAATCTTTGGAAGCAGCCTTACTCGTGCCAGCCCCCTTTTTTCCCTTGGGAACAACCTTATTCTTGATAGCGTTGGGAGAGTTGTGGCCAGGCAGTGATTCTGCTGATGAGTTTTCATCTGAATCTTCCTGGCCTGTCCCTTCTGAGGTTCCAAAGTCATAAGATTCTCCCAGGCTACTGCCTGAACTGTTTGGGTTAAGCGTGGCTTCCTCAGATTTTCCAAGAAGCTCGCATTCCTCTTCTTCATCAGGTATATCTTCATGGACAGATATGCGCCTGCGTTTCGGATTTTTCCTATTCTCCGGATGATGCAGCAGGAATTTAGTAAGCTCCATTCGTAGCAGCTTCACCTTTTCCTTGTCGATGTTATATATGTCCTTCTCGTCGAATCCTCTAACATAGAGAAGAATGTGGACTCCGCAATCACAGCTGCAATAATTGCAATAGTTGCAATAATTATTTAGTGATCACCAAATAATGAGGTATAAAAGAATACTATCAGCTCTAAAAAGGTGAACATCACTTACTTGTTTCGCTGAGCTTTAACCCCTGGAGTGACTTTCTCATACAGAGATATGTCAATGTCGTGCCTCTGCAAACATGGCTGCAGATTGGTTACCAGAATATCTGCCACCTCTTTATGCTCATCTGGGTAGGAGTCAAGGAAATATATCTTTGACTCCGTATGTGAAACAACGACCAACGAAATGTGGCCATCAGCGACTATAGGGGCATATATCTAAAAAAAACAATGTCAAACTCATGGACCAGTAACACTGAAATACAAAGATATAATATAATAATGCACATAAAGGACAAGTTATTTCTTGTGGTCTCCCTTTTTTTGGACTGTTTTGCCCTCCACTTGAATGAAAATAACCCACCACTGCCACCCGTAAGTACATTAAATCGCCGGAAAAAAAAGGCTGACGATCCCTATGCTTCCAATCATTCCTTCTATTCGCGGCCCCTCGATCTCCTGTCCATGGCAGGTGGCATAAACGACTAGGCCAGCCCGGCAGCACCAACAACAGAGGAGGCTGCCAAGCTTTAGTGATAGCACTCGATTTGGTACCGCAGGCTAGCTGGAAGAGAAAAAATAGGGGATTTTTCGTTAGGGAGGAGGACATGGAGGGGAGGGAGGCGCTGGGAAAAGATTGGCCAGGCCAGCTTCTGCTAGCAACAGTCGATGCAGAGAGAGATGCAACCAGAGGTTGATTGCTAGAACTATGAGATCATCGACCGAGCAATGCGGCTGTGTTGGTTGGGTAATTGTTGATGAGACGTGGAAGAAGTAGAAGCCTGTGCAGTTCGATCTGGTCTGCAAGTTGGCGTCGACCACAACCTGAAGCCAAACTCGGTGGAATGACTATGCAGTTGCTGTAGCGACAGTTAACAAATGTGGTGTCAAAGTGTCCAGGCGCTGGAACGTCTACAAGGAAATCTCCAAAATGCGAAAGGTTGCTTTCTGGTTGAAATAGGGAGAAATGTGTTTTCAGTGGATAACTCACTTGAAATAGCGACAAGCTTCATGTACGTCGTATTATTTAGTTGTTGCTTCTAATGAATCTTGGGAGGTTTGTTCTGAACTTGTACTCAGACTTCCTAACTAATCCCCTTTGAAGATGTGGCCAAGTGAGATATATTGAAGTTTATAGTAATTTTCGCAAACAGATTATGACATAGCAAAAATATTTTTAAGGTTAATTTAAATAATTGGCCTGGTACACTATATTATGCTCATGGAAAATAATTTACAATGTTGCTCTTCCGCAGCAAAGCGCGGGCATTTTGCTAGTAATGACAAGCCTCATTCGCATCCTTCACCCTATCAGATTCAAGCTCTTGTCCTCCAGAAATACTTTTATTCAGAAGATATTGCTAGAAAAAAGAAAGGGATGACAATTATAGGTAAAGCATAAACACATTAAAAATCTATAAGCAAGTTTCTTAGATAAGTATACTTACAACAGCACCATAACTTAGGACAGCTTTATCAACATTGTCCGCTAAAAAACTGTCACATACAAGATGCAATATGTCTGAGTGCATTTTACCCTTTTTTTCAAGCAGTCCACAAAAGTGGACTCGGGTATACGATATGGACCAATATCCACTACAATTTCGTCACGTGTTCTATCTAGCACGCGCTTCTTGTAGAGAGTAACTAAATCATCCTGATGCTGAAAAAAAGGACAACATCAGTACTATGCAATGCTCCCCCTGACCTTGAAAAGGAGAAGCGATACTCACCAATTCAAATTGTTTGTACGGGCTTTCCTCCCATTTCTCGAACTCAAAAGAACAAAGCGGCTTCGCTGTCTTGCTATACTGATTATCCTTTTTCCCCTGAAAGGGACATAAAGCAATAAGAAATTGCATCATAATATAATGCATATTTTCTTATAGGTTCCTTTTCTTACAGGTTGACTGATAAGAGCAATGAGCATCTTCTCATCATATAAGTTTATTCGACCAGATTTTTCCACGTCTAACTGATTCCCTTTGCAGCAATCCACGAAGACAATCTGAGAACAAGTGAAAAGAATTGGGCATTAGTTTAAGAGGAATTGGGAACATGTATATATGATAGCAACACAGGTCACTTTGCTGGCAACAATGCATAGGAAAGCAACACCAAAGGCTCGCTTGCCAAAGCATTGGGAATTAGGTCATTTTGAGGAAATTAAACTATTTAAGCTCCTAGTACTTACCAAAGGCACAGCCACACAACCAAGGAAGGGATTTTTGCTGGGTTTCTTCTCACAGCCATTCATCAACTGCTCATGTACCAGATGTGCCCAGTCAACATCCCCCAGCTTATTTAGGCCGTGTACCTTTCGAAGTGTAGGAGCGGTGACATAGGCAGAGTTTCCAGGCACTAAAAATCTTTCATATATTGCCGCTAAGTACAGCCTCGCGAGCATCTCCGGGGTAACATAAGGTTTGACGTCTACTTTCTCACAATTTCTAAATAACAGTAAAATTTTCTTGACGCCGAACAATTCTCGCAGATGTGTCGCTTTTTTGCAGACTCTTCGTTGTGCTGTTTTTTTTCCTCCTTTTCTTTTGGTTTGTACGTTTCAGTTACGTACTTTAGGGCTTTGGTCATGTTAATGTACTCCTGATCTGCTGGCCCTGTGTCTTCTGGTTCTAGTAACTCCTTAGTAGAGCCTGTCGGCAGGTCGAGGACATGCTGCAAAATATCCTTGGTGACCCACAGGGAATCTCCTTCCCTTATCCAATTATTTTTTGTTCTATCAACGACAGCACAATCCATTAACTCAAACAAGAGTACGCTGCTAGCGAGGCCATCTAGCTTGAAATTCATCAGCTTATTCAAACCAGCATTGTCAAGCACTTGAACCACCTCTTGTGGAAACAAGTCACGCAACTCTGGCGCCAAGCCAGGCTGGCATGGCGTTGGTAGTGAGCTGCAATTGCTCAATAATGGTCAATCAGCAGTTCAGAACACATAGTCTACATGAAAGGTATTGCTATGAACGTAGTAAGCAACTACAACAAATCAACAGAACAGATGAATTTGTCCAAGTAACAAAGTATAAGTAAGTCCCAAATATAATATCAGTCTAAATAGTGACAAATTCTTTGAATTTTTAAAGAGCTACATTTCGTTAGTTTAAGAAGTCGTTTTTCTCATCAATGGTGAGATTTTTGCATCAATTCATTCTCAGTGTAAACTAACTTGCAGTACGCAACGGGTGGTCTCCCCAAATTATTAAAAGAATCGCTTTGTGATTAATCCTTTTCGGTAGGCAATTCCACATTAGGGTACAAAAGAGAAATATGTAATTCCTAGTGGATCAACACAATAAAAAATACGCTGGTGGGTGTAGAGGATCAATTCAAGGAGCAGGAGAAGCAAGGATGGCCCCCCATTCACAATACCTTTTAGACATTTCTTCGAGCACCTGACGAGCACGAAGGGGACGGCGGTGCCAGAACGAATGCGCCGGGGAGGACACCGGAGCCGGCGCTGCAACCGGAGCGGGCGAGGAAGAAGATGGCCAGTTGGCGGCGGCGGGAGGAGTGGTGGGATTGGGGATGGCGGGGCAGAAGTCGATGGCTGGGAGAGGAGGGGCAGGAGCGAGAGGGAGAAGGGGCTAGGGCAGAAGTCGAGGCAGGAGCGAGAAGGAGAAGGGGCGGATTTTTATTCACCCCTACGAATAGCCTCCTCGCCTCCTCGCCTCATACGAATTTGAAGAAACAGATGTTGGTTGGCAACATGCCTACGAAAGCAACACAAGCCACTATCATGTAAACATTTACATGAAAGCAACACAGGTCAATATGATGGCAACAAATAGAAATATGTAGAAAGTTTCCCAAAATTTGAAGTTTATACTGTCACTTTATGCTAAATTCCGAGGTTTTCACCTGAAATTCAACCGGGCATTATTATAAAAATAATAAAAATAAAAAATATAAGAACTTCACAATCTATCTATGTTTGTTTATAAGATCATGTGTAGGAAATTTGAGGTGATTTTGAGGTGGTCGAAAAAATCACGTTGTTAGAAAAGCTGGTGTGACCGTCGCCGCCTTGCCCTCCTCGTCCGACAATGGATGTTCTTGATCCCACCTCGCCTTCCCCTTTGCTCTTTGACATTTCTGCCTGGCCGTGCATCGCGGATTCCAGCAACGCACTGGACGTACCTTACCGGGACCCGCCAACCTAGGTGCGCACCCAACCTCGACGCCGGACCCCAGGACCTTGGAGCCGAGCTGTTTTTCGCAACAGAGCACATCCACACGCTATGCTTCGTGCAATGCAGCCTCAAGACGGAGAAGCTCACAGTTATAGTGGACGTGCATGCACATCACGCTCCCGGTGCCTTTGAATCTCGCCGTCCCCTCACTCTCACCATCGCCGCCATGCCCTTCTCGTACGCCAAGGGATGTTCTTGAGCCCCGTCGCCGCCATGCCCTCCTCGTACGCCAAAGGATGTTCTTGAGCCCGCCTCGCCTTCCCCTTTCCTCTTTGCCATTTCCGTCTGGCCGTGCATCGCGGACTCCAGCTGCGCGACTGCGTTTGAA
The DNA here is from genome assembly GCF_002162155.2 of Triticum dicoccoides. Taxonomy (NCBI): domain Eukaryota; kingdom Viridiplantae; phylum Streptophyta; class Magnoliopsida; order Poales; family Poaceae; genus Triticum; species Triticum dicoccoides. Next base: position 67,136 of record NW_021301137.1, read on the forward strand.
CTCATCGTCCACCTCCCTACACTGGACGCACCTTACCGGCACCCGCCAACCTAGGTGCGCGCCCACCCTCGACGCCAGACTCCAAGACCTTGGCGCCGAGCTGTTGCTCGCAACAGAGCACATCCACACGCAATGCTTGACTGTTCCTCTTTGACATTTCCACCTGGCCGTGCATCGCGGACTCCAGCAGCGCGGCCGCGTTTGAACTCATCGTCCACCTCCGCACACTGCACGCACCTTACCGGCGGGTGCGCGCCCACCCTTCCTCCGCCCCCTTCCTCCGTCCCCTCACTCTCACTCTCACCGTCGCCGCCTTGCCCTCCTCGTCCGACAACGGATGTTCTTGATCCCGCCTCGCCTTCCCCTTTGCTCTTTAACATTTCTGCCTGGCCGTGCATCGCGGACTCCAGCAACGCACTGGACGTACCTTACCGGGACCCGCCAACCCAGGTGCATGCCCAACCTCGACGCCGGACCCCAGGACCTTGGAGCCGAGCTGTTGTTCGCAACAGAGCACATCCACATGCTATGCTTCGTGCAATGCAGCCTCAAGATGGAGAAGCTCACAGTTATAGTGGACGTGCATGCACATCACGCTCCCGGCACCTTTGAATCTCGCCGTCCATAGTCATGGTGTTTATCCAGAGACGTCTAGCACCCTTGTTAAAACGAAAAATAACTGCAAATGAGAAGCAACAAAGTGGGAAGGAAACAAAAACGAACCTACAACAGAGTGCAAGCCAGATTGTTTCAACATGCACTGCACTATCACTTTGTGCTAAATTTCGAGGTTTTCACCTGAAATCCAACCGGGCATTATAAATATAAAAAAACTCAAAAAATGTAAAAACTTAGCAACGTTGATGTAGAGGCCCTCTGTGGTCGATTACCCTCCAACAGAGTACCAGAAAAGGCTTCGAGATGGGATCTCGCAAGAACAGAAGTTTGCAGTGGCGGAAAAAGTATGTTGTTTGGCTTTCTGATATATTGGAAATATTTGGGAATTTATAGAGCTGGAATTAGGTCAAGAGGTGCCACGAGGGGCCCACAAGTCTAGAGGCGCCCCCGAGGCGCGGGCTGATCGCTCCCTCGTGGCTCCGCACGTCTTCTCCCGAAGCTTCAAGGGTCCCTTCTGGTCTACAAAAAATCGTAAAAAAGTTTCGTAATGTTTGGACTCCGTTTGTTACTTATTTCCTGAAAAGCAAAAAAAAAACAAAAAATAGCAACTGGCACTGAGCACTAGGTTAATAAGTTAGTCTCAAAAAATGGTATATAATTGCAAAATAAACATCCATGATTGATACTATAATAGCATGGAACAATAAAAATTATGGATATGTTGGAGATGTATCAGGAGGCAATGTAGTGTTGCTATTTTGTGACCTAAAAATCTTGTAAACATTAACGCGCAAATCGAAGTTGCATCTCCAATTTTTGGATTTATATGAGAGGTGGATTTGCTATTTTAGAACAACAAAATATATTTGTTAAGTTAGCGGCGTGTATGGTTGCCCACACGCTGCTAGTGTGATGTTTAACGGTGTTTAGGCTCTAGAAGGAGGGCTACTAATAGAACGTTAAGATTTTAAGCACACTTACATATTGTTTTCATTGATGTGCGAAAATTAATCTTTCCATGGTGTCATATGGCATGTCATCATTGGAATATGCGGTTACACATTCAATGTGTTACACAAAACTTATGAGATGTGTTAACGACCTACGGATGCCAGTGGAGATTCGTAGGTTCAAAGGGGGGAAGTATCCAATTTGATGAGCGGGAAATCTGGATTCTCGTGACCTAAAAAATCTTGTGTACATATAATCCAGAAAAATCAAAGTTGCATCTTCAATTTTTATTTATATGAGAGGTGGGTTTGCTATTTTAGAATAAGATAATATATTAGTTAAGTTAGGAGCGTGTACGGTTGCCCACATGCTGTTAGTGTGATGTTTAGCAGCGTTTAGGCTCTAAAAGGGACGCTGCTAATAATACTTTAAGATTTTAAGTGAATTTCCATAATGTTGTAATTTTTATTTGAAAGAAAGTTTTGATGGTGTCAATATGCATGTGATCACTAGAACATGTGTTTACAAATTCAACGTTTTACACAAAAGTTATGAGACATATAAACGACCCATCGATGTCAGCCTAGATTTAATTTGTAGATTTGAAGTGGGGTGGGATTATCCAATTTGTGAGGGGGCAATGTAGTGTTGCTATTTTTGTGACCTAATAGTCTTGTATACATATAATGCAGAGAAATCAAAGTCGCGTCTCCAAATTTTGGATTTATATGAGAGGTAGGTTTGCTATTTTTGAATAACATAAATATACTAGCTCAGCTAGTAGCATGTATGGTCGCCCAAATGCTGCTAGTGATGTTTGAAAAATAAACTTTGCATGTTGTCATCATGCATGTGATCAATATAATATGTGGTTGCAAATTCAATGAATTACACAAAAGTTCTGAGATATGTGAGTGTCGTCCATTGGCCAATCAGCTCATATATATTTTTATTTTGAGAACACGTTAGAAGCACACCGCTATTTGTACGTCTGTTAGCAGCGTTCCTTAACAACAAATATTTTTGGTTGTTTGAACCCAAACATGCGGTCTGACGGTGTGGTGATGCTAGTTTTGTCGCTTTCTTGGTAAGATGAACGCTTCTAGTTTACAGCCAGCCTTCTTGCAGCGTCTTTGTTACTCAAACACTGATGGCGTTTCGAGGTAGAATAGCTCCCATGGTGTACAACACTAGCACCGGTTATTTAGTTGGCACACTGCTAGTTATGTAGCAGTAGAAGCGCCAAGATTTTTCTAGGCACCGTGGGTGGTTGGTCAAGTTAAAAGCCATGTTTCTTTCTTGACGAACGTTGCTACTAGCAAAATCATATAAGGGGTTTTCCTACTAGTGATGTGGTATAATTTCTTGGGGTTTTCCATCATGTACCCTTTTAAAAGATGTCAACTTGTACATATTACATCTCCTTCTCAATGAAAAGGTAGCCCTTCTGCCGATTACTCGAAAAAATGATTATCTTCCCCTAAATGCCAATCTTCATATCAGTAGGTTATCTATGGTTCACTGAACCAGATGTAAGTCCAGGAGTAATGCTCGTGTTAAAAAAGGCTTGGTTCTTCCAATTGGTTTTGATGCATACCCTGAAATATTTGGCAGGGTTACACAAGACCACAGAGAAGTCTCTTCTATAGAAGAGTGATGGAGGTCATGTATGAGAAGAATAATTTGTTCCTCGGGGTGTGGGGCAAGCATAGCTCTACCTCTCACTCCATGTAATTTGTGCAATCATGTTTTCTTTATGTTAGTTGTATGTTACGTATTTTATGAATCAAAACATTGTTTTCATTCACCCACAAAAAACATTGTTTTTGTTAACCTCTTGGTTCGTACATCAATCTTATAATTGTCTGCAAGAGTAGATTCGGGCCGAACATTTGTAGTTATAAGAACAAAATATAGAAAAAAACAAATACAAAGTTCCGTGTTCTATAACCAATACTCACAAGTTTGAGAAAATTCTTATAATAGTAACTCGCAAGGTTGTCAGAATAAATCACGATTCTGTTATACGATTCTACGACTTTACGATCCAACCTAACCCCTATGATTCTACGACTTTAGTTCATAGAATCTGCGTTTCTACGATCCTGATAGTGAAGATTCTATGATTTGTGATCCTACCATCGGCGCTCTGATCCGATTCAATATCGCGATTCTGACAACCTTAACTCGACTTCACTAATATTTCTTGTAACTATTACACACATGTAACACGTATTATTCCATGATAGTTTGGACACACCACATTTTTTATATCAAACAAAATATGTTTATGGCCATGAAATATATACACCTATATTTCGCCTATGTATGTTTGAGGTACATACGTGGGAAGCATGAGCATGCTGTTATACATGAGATATATAAACATTACATCACATACATAAACGACATACATGATTACTATTAGAAATAGATATTCTAATCTCTTCTCCCCTATGCACTTTTGTAAGCTTTGTTCATCTAATTATTATTGCGAGCATATGTTAGAGCAGCCGGAATGTGTGTGTTGATGAGATATGAGCCCCAATCGATGCATGCAGGATCACAATCAAACGTGGATCCATCCTTCAGCTGGTCTGTAGAGGTTATTGCCCACAAATTTCTCATGTTCGTGTCATCAAAGCTTCATAGGACGGAGGGAAAAGTTAGATCAGTATCGTAGATGTAAATAAGCACATAATAATTTAGCCAAGAACGATAACAAAATTGTTTGCAAAGTTTGTACATATCCGCCAACAAATAAAAACCCTTGATATAGATGTAGAAATTGAGCATTTGTTATTGCTTGCACATGCATGGTGTGCTTCTTGATGTATCTTATAGTTGATAAGTGGGTTTAATGTGTGATGGTAATATTAGTTGTATGCGTATCTTAATAGCTTGCATGAATACAATACTCTCTCTGTTTCTTTTTAGTCTTCTTATAAAATTTGGTCAAAGTCAAACTTTATAAAGTTTGACTAACTTTGTAGGAAAAAATATCAACATTTACAATACTAAAACTATACCGTATGAAAATTAGTTTCATGATGCATCTAATAATATCGATTTCATATTGTGAGTGTTGATAAATTTTTCTATAAACTCTTTCAAAGTTGACAAAGTTTGACTTTGACCAAATTTTATATGCGGAATATAATGATACGGAGGGAGTATTGTCATTTTTCTTGGTAATATGGGGCACCAATGAAAATATTGTATGGTCAACACTAGATTTTGAATCATTGCTATACCTTTTCCATAACGAAAAGCACTAGCTGGTCCTTGACCATAAATGGTACAAACTTTGGGCAAGATGTGTGTATTGGAAAGAATAGAACTACCAACTACCGCTAGCTATGACATGTTGTGGTGATGTACTATTCAAAACATAACATAGACATGGAGCAACTAATGGTAGGTTTTGTGGAATTTACAGTTAACCATTCCAATGAATAAACATTCAAAGAACTAAGTCATACTGAGAAAATAAAGCTAGCGTTGTCAACAAATTCATAAGCTCAAGAAACATTCAAAGAAATTAATGCTATCTTCTGCGAAATGAGAGTTGGAAGAATTTGAGACTATAAGAATGAAATAAAGTTATGTTCTAATATAATATAATTAAGTGGAAGATTCTCACCACCCTTTGAAGAACGCATATGGGGCGTACAACTTGGCGACAAGTATCAGGAAATTGTAGCCACGTTTGAGCTTATTGTAATGCTGGGACAATGAATGCCCAAATACACTCATCACATGCAACGTCTGTATATCACAAGATTACACAAGTCATTACATAATTCATAGTTGTAACATATTTATTTGACAATTCCTTGTATGACCCCATTTAAATGAGCTGAATATACATGTTCAATTTTTTTCTGTAAGATTTGTCCATCTCTTGTATAACTCGATAGATTCTAAGTTGCACTATTGCAACACCAATTAAAGCAAAAAAATTCTTGGAGATTGAAACTTCAGATGTTTAGCAAGTATTAACGGCATCTTTATATCCACTTAGATAAGGGTATACATCAGTTTAAAAGAAATTTGTACATACCTCTAATGCTAGGTTATACCGCAGGATCATGTATAAACGAAAAAATGTATATGTCTTGAAAAATTTCACCCTTCTATCCTTGACAATCCTCCCGTCCTTGGTTACACGAGGATTAGAGCGGAAATACTCATAGCCTGATTCCAGAAAAGTGGAAAAAAGCAATGGGTTCCGATGGCCTGTGGTTACATGGTAAATTGCCTGTGTTCCATGTGTGTCCCAATGAATGGCCATGGCGACCATCAGTGCATTAATTACCATGTCTCCTGGTATCTATAACATATTGCAGTTTTGTAATTAAAGTCAAAACCATAACTGTAATAAGTGCATGTAAATGTATATAATAGTTCATTACGATATGAGTGAAATGTATAGACCACTCAAGGCATATATTACGTGCACTAAAAGCACCCTAATATATTGACAATGATATATAGGAACTATATTTGATATAAATGTCAAAAAACACGATGCACATAGACACACACACACACACACACACTTTTGCCATGTGTATGCATTTATTGAATTCTGTTTTTTGCAATACTCACCACATCGACAATGACAGTACGATCAGCGATAAAACACGGAAGTTTCTGGTCATTGTAAGCAACATACAACATATCCATTGTCCTACAACCAAAGTGAAACAATCTGTTAACATGCATGGAATTTAACTACTATCACAGATACGCAAAACCATTTACTATCAACAACAAAAAAGTTAATTTTAATAGGTTTACCTAGTTCCCTCCGTCCAACCAGGCATTGGTTCTTGGAAAGTGCTAGATATGATGCTTGGCCGTACTATGACAGCTGGAAGGTCTCGTCCTAAGGTTCCTAGCAACATCTCCCCCATGGCCTTTGTGAGTGAATACACGTTAGGCCAACCAAAGTGCCTAGCCCTGGAAAAAATTTATACCACATGTTAATTATGTTATCTATTTCTTCATGGTCACATCTATGAGATGAAATTAGTTAAGAAAGTATGTATATATTTATCCAGACCTTTTCAATCCAAGTTCCTTCATTTTCCTTTTCTCTATCTTGTCATTAGAGAATTGTATCCTGAGTTTTGACTTGACACTCTCAACTAATTTTATCTCAGATTGGATGTCCAAGTTATAGTCTTTCTTTAGTGCTTTGCCTACATCAAACGGCTTCTCCAATAACAGGCCTTCTTGCTCCCCGGCTACGAAAGCTACTCAAGAAAAGAACATTATTATATGTGTTTATAGAATGTTTCACACACACACACACAAACACACACACACACACACACAACTAGATGATCCAACCATATTTATCTGTCATCAATTTAAGAAATATGAGCTAAGAAGCAGGAGCAGAGGACGTGCTTACCAGTGGAAACATGAAGGAGCATTTTAAGATTAGCACACTTCTTTGCTAAATCGCACACGTGGGCAACTCCTAAGGTATTTGATGCCAGAGCGACATCATATCTGCACATGGAATGTCCAAGGAGATGTTGAGTGAGTTTAAGCCCTTTATAACAATACAGCAAATGGTGGGTGGACATATAATTTTCCTATGGATTTTCCTTAGTAAAATTATTCTCTTATTTCTTAATAGTTTTCTTATATAGCGGACACCAAAAAAGGTGACACATGTCTAGAAAACACGTTAGAACAATATACATAGACTACCCATATGCCATATGTATTATCTGCCTACTACATGTATAATTAGATAACACATTTTTATTTAGAAAAACCAGAAGACAATTTTGACATGACACAATTTATAAAATGAAACTTTAATCGTTACTTTTATGTGAATCTAATGAATCTATATTCAGGAAACTATTGATACTAGTTTCTCCTAATTACTAGGTACTTTGAATCAGATGGTCCCGTCCATCGATTGACAAATAAATCCTTCTAAGTCAGCTGATATATATGCAACCCTTTTTATATTATACGCACCTCTCATAGAAGCTAGTAGTTGCAGCTACACTCACAATGACATGGATATCCTTAGAGATCTGTTCAACCATAGAATTTCTGAGTGCACAGGTTTCCTTAGTGATGTCTCCAGGTAGAGGGGAAATTTTATTTTTGATAAAAGAGTTGAAATCAGCTCCATGCTTGCTTCGCAGAACATCAAAAAGTTTTGTTGCTACAACCTGTACATAAGAGGATAATAAAGGATAGATTTGAAAATATAATTAGATATCACAAATAAGTCAATAAATAGTTATTTTTATTTCTATTTTTATTTTGAACATCCAATGTTATTGGAGGGACCAAATATCAATAGGGAATAATTGTAATATTGTTTCTTGGATTTTTAAAGCTACAAGTATCTTTATGGTCAATATATTTAGATCAAAATATAAATTTGGTATTAATTGCACATCTATACATGTATGAGTACTATGCAATTGTGGTGCAAAGTACATGTGTGTGTGTGATGAGCGTACACTCTAGAGTCCAAACTTAAATGTACTCAAATGTGAGGGTTTCATCTTCGGTGTGTTGATTGTTTTTGAGCAATATTATTTTGTTTGTCACATAAAATAATATTTAACTATATATGGAAAGTAATGTTATTCTAAAACAACTAAAATTCTTTACCAAATAATATATAACTTTTGTGGTGTATATGTTTAATCATAATTGATTTGGGGACAAATAGTTATTATCACGTTTCCAGATATATCATTTGTCTTAATACCCATTTGTGTCCCTCACATAAGATGATATTACATCGTAAGCTTCCTGGTAGTTTCCATGTGATGTTAGGCCAACACGTGAGGTTAATAAGTCTTACTTCCACTCATGTTCTCCCATTTTTCTAAAATACATGATGTAATAGACACCCTTTGAAGTTTCAAATATGACAATTGCTGTTTTAAATGAGTATGCAAAAAATAGGAAATATTTCTTGAAAAGGAATAATTGTTTAGCATTAATTAGCAATATTATTTTCACTACTCTAGTTATATGGGATAGTCAAAGTGAAGCAAGTTTGATTGGAATTTTTCTTGCTAGCTTATGCTTCTTCCAATAGGTCCTTGTGTAGTTAGGATAGGAACATTCTTCTTAGAATCGTCTAGTATGAAAAAATCGGACGAGATTTGAGGTAGGAAAATGTACGATGACTGGATTTTGAAGTCCCACTCAAAGACTGGTATCCATGGGTAAGAGTTTTACACATTCGGACTTTACCACAGTGTCTTGCACGAGCGACTAAAATATATGTCTTGCACGCATGAAGCGTTCATGCTGGGTTGTAAGAATGGGCCATAAAAGGATTTAGCATTAAGCGTTGGCTCATGAAAATTTTATTTCAATCTGAACCGTCAAAAGTTACTTTATTATGAGGGTCCACATATTGACGGCCATATATTTCCGTTTTTAGTGGGAATTTCTAACATATCTGTCTATTCTCTTTTGTATTTTGTGCAGCTTATGTTTCTTCTGGCAGGTCCTTGTGTAGTTAGGATAGGGACATTCTTGACGGAATCTCTAGTATGAAATCAAACTCTATTGATAATATTTGGGGATTATTTTTTCACCTTCTTATTTCATTTGGAACCCATCAATGCATAACTTTCAAAACAGATTATTTGTCTCTAAGACTTGTGATCTCTTACTATGTCCTAGTTATGAATAATAGATCCAACGATCACGATAGTTTTGATGTTGTAGATTAACTTTGTGACTTTAGTAGTCTGGATAAATTTTTGGAGGTGTTTGGTTGGGCTTCTTTTTAACTTTTGCAATCTGGCTTATAAGCCAAAAGGATTCTATTTGTGGGCTTTTGGCTTCGGCCGTTGACTTATGACTCAATATTGATACATGATGATCCAAGCCAAAAGCCCATAAATAGGCTAAAGTGAAAAACAAACAATAAGCCCAACCAAACATGCTTTTGGTTCGAACCCCAAAAACAAAATGGGGGAAAGAAGAAAAAACTGATTTCGGATCCCGGGCTCCGTTCATCCCGGATTTAAAAAAAATCAGGATTAGGGTTTTAAAGTTCAATATGCTAAAATAAAAGAAAAACATGTATAGTGATGCAGGTCAGTTTATGTAAAGTTTCGTGATGAAATAGATTTGGTGTTATCTACACACAGAACTAAGCATTTCTAGCACCCAAAATCCAACATCCATATATATCAACATAGATTTTCTAGCATCCACATAGATTTTCTACGATCCATATATATCAACAGGTTTAATTTCCAACATCCAACATCTATGTTTCATTTTCATTAAAGATGTATTACAAGGACTAAATTAATGGAGTACACGTCAATTGTAATATTGTTTCTTGGATTTTTAAAGCTACAAGTATCTTTATGGTCAATATATTTAGATCAAAATATAAATTTGGTATTAATTGCACATCTATACATGTATGAGTACTATGCAATTGTGGTGCAAAGTACATGTGTGTGTGTGATGAGCGTACACTCTAGAGTCCAAACTTAAATGTACTCAAAT
>NW_021301137.1:77246-88772 GCF_002162155.2 Triticum dicoccoides
TGAGGGTTTCATCTTCGGTGTGTTGATTGTTTTTGAGCAATATTATTTTGTTTGTCACATAAAATAATATTTAACTATATATGGAAAGTAATGTTATTCTAAAACAACTAAAATTCTTTACCAAATAATATATAACTTTTGTGGTGTATATGTTTAATCATAATTGATTTGGGGACAAATAGTTATTATCACGTTTCCAGATATATCATTTGTCTTAATACCCATTTGTGTCCCTCACATAAGATGATATTACATCGTAAGCTTCCTGGTAGTTTCCATGTGATGTTAGGCCAACACGTGAGGTTAATAAGTCTTACTTCCACTCATGTTCTCCCATTTTTCTAAAATACATGATGTAATAGACACCCTTTGAAGTTTCAAATATGACAATTGCTGTTTTAAATGAGTATGCAAAAAATAGGAAATATTTCTTGAAAAGGAATAATTGTTTAGCATTAATTAGCAATATTATTTTCACTACTCTAGTTATATGGGATAGTCAAAGTGAAGCAAGTTTGATTGGAATTTTTCTTGCTAGCTTATGCTTCTTCCAATAGGTCCTTGTGTAGTTAGGATAGGAACATTCTTCTTAGAATCGTCTAGTATGAAAAAATCGGACGAGATTTGAGGTAGGAAAATGTACGATGACTGGATTTTGAAGTCCCACTCAAAGACTGGTATCCATGGGTAAGAGTTTTACACATTCGGACTTTACCACAGTGTCTTTCATGAGCGACTAAAATATATGTCTTGCACGCATGAAGCGTTCATGCTGGGTCGTAAGAATGGGCCATAAAAGGATTTAGCATTAAGCGTTGGCTCATGAAAATTTTATTTCAATCTGAACCGTCAAAAGTTACTTTATTATGAGGGTCCACATATTGACGGCCATATATTTCTGTTTTTAGTGGGAATTTCTAACATATCTGTCTATTCTCTTTTGTATTTTGTGCAGCTTATGTTTCTTCTGGCAGGTCCTTGTGTAGTTAGGATAGGGACATTCTTGACGGAATCTCTAGTATGAAATCAAACTCTATTGATAATATTTGGGGATTATTTTTTCACCTTCTTATTTCATTTGGAACCCATCAATGCATAACTTTCAAAACAGATTATTTGTCTCTAAGACTTGTGATCTCTTACTATGTCCTAGTTATGAATAATAGATCCAACGATCACGATAGTTTTGATGTTGTAGATTAACTTTGTTACTTTAGTAGTCTGGATAAATTTTTGGAGGTGTTTGGTTGGGCTTCTTTTTAACTTTTGCAATCTGGCTTATAAGCCAAAAGGATTCTATTTGTGGGCTTTTGGCTTCGGCCGTTGACTTATGACTCAATATTGATACATGATGATCCAAGCCAAAGGCCCATAAATAGGCTAAAGTGAAAAACAAACAATAAGCCCAACCAAACATGCTTTTGGTTCGAACCCCAAAAACAAAATGGGGGAAAGAAGAAAAAACTGATTTCGGATCCCGGGCTCCGTTCATCCCGGATTTAAAAAAAATCAGGATTAGGGTTTTAAAGTTCAATATGCTAAAATAAAAGAAAAACATGTATAGTGATGCAGGTCAGTTTATGTAAAGTTTCGTGATGAAATAGATTTGGTGTTATCTACACACAGAACTAAGCATTTCTAGCACCCAAAATCCAACATCCATATATATCAACATAGATTTTCTAGCATCCACATAGATTTTCTACGATCCATATATATCAACAGGTTTAATTTCCAACATCCAACATCTATGTTTCATTTTCATTAAAGATGTATTACAAGGACTAAATTAATGGAGTACACGTCAATTGTAATATTGTTTCTTGGATTTTTAAAGCTACAAGTATCTTTATGGTCAATATATTTAGATCAAAATATAAATTTGGTATTAATTGCACATCTATACATGTATGAGTACTATGCAATTGTGGTGCAAAGTACATGTGTGTGTGTGATGAGCGTACACTCTAGAGTCCAAACTTAAATGTACTCAAATATGAGGGTTTCATCTTCGGTGTGTTGATTGTTTTTGAGCAATATTATTTTGTTTGTCACATAAAATAATATTTAACTATATATGGAAAGTAATGTTATTCTAAAACAACTAAAATTCTTTACCAAATAATATATAACTTTTGTGGTGTATATGTTTAATCATAATTGATTTGGGGACAAATAGTTATTATCACGTTTCCAGATATATCATTTGTCTTAATACCCATTTGTGTCCCTCACATAAGATGATATTACATCGTAAGCTTCCTGGTAGTTTCCATGTGATGTTAGGCCAACACGTGAGGTTAATAAGTCTTACTTCCACTCATGTTCTCCCATTTTTCTAAAATACATGATGTAATAGACACCCTTTGAAGTTTCAAATATGACAATTGCTGTTTTAAATGAGTATGCAAAAAATAGGAAATATTTCTTGAAAAGGAATAATTGTTTAGCATTAATTAGCAATATTATTTTCACTACTCTAGTTATATGGGATAGTCAAAGTGAAGCAAGTTTGATTGGAATTTTTCTTGCTAGCTTATGCTTCTTCCAATAGGTCCTTGTGTAGTTAGGATAGGAACATTCTTCTTAGAATCGTCTAGTATGAAAAAATCGGACGAGATTTGAGGTAGGAAAATGTACGATGACTGGATTTTGAAGTCCCACTCAAAGACTGGTATCCATGGGTAAGAGTTTTACACATTCGGACTTTACCACAGTGTCTTGCACGAGCGACTAAAATATATGTCTTGCACGCATGAAGCGTTCATGCTGGGTCGTAAGAATGGGCCATAAAAGGATTTAGTATTAAGCATTGGCTCATGAAAATTTTATTTCAATCTGAACCGTCAAAAGTTACTTTATTATGAGGGTCCACATATTGACGGCCATATATTTCTGTTTTTAGTGGGAATTTCTAACATATCTGTCTATTCTCTTTTGTATTTTGTGCAGCTTATGTTTCTTCTGGCAGGTCCTTGTGTAGTTAGGATAGGGACATTCTTGACGGAATCTCTAGTATGAAATCAAACTCTATTGATAATATTTGGGGATTATTTTTTCACCTTCTTATTTCATTTGGAACCCATCAATGCATAACTTTCAAAACAGATTATTTGTCTCTAAGACTTGTGATCTCTTACTATGTCCTAGTTATGAATAATAGATCCAACGATCACGATAGTTTTGATGTTGTAGATTAACTTTGTGACTTTAGTAGTCTGGATAAATTTTTGGAGGTGTTTGGTTGGGCTTCTTTTTAACTTTTGCAATCTGGCTTATAAGCCAAAAGGATTCTATTTGTGGGCTTTTGGCTTCGGCCGTTGACTTATGACTCAATATTGATACATGATGATCCAAGCCAAAAGCCCATAAATAGGCTAAAGTGAAAAACAAACAATAAGCCCAACCAAACATGCTTTTGGTTCGAACCCCAAAAACAAAATGGGGGAAAGAAGAAAAAACTGATTTCGGATCCCGGGCTCCGTTCATCCCGGATTTAAAAAAAATCAGGATTAGGGTTTTAAAGTTCAATATGCTAAAATAAAAGAAAAACATGTATAGTGATGCAGGTCAGTTTATGTAAAGTTTCGTGATGAAATAGATTTGGTGTTATCTACACACAGAACTAAGCATTTCTAGCACCCAAAATCCAACATCCATATATATCAACATAGATTTTCTAGCATCCACATAGATTTTCTACGATCCATATATATCAACAGGTTTAATTTCCAACATCCAACATCTATGTTTCATTTTCATTAAAGATGTATTACAAGGACTAAATTAATGGAGTACACGTCAATTGTATTTTTTATATCATATATAATGCGAAAGTGTATTAGCTTTTGATTTCTTTGATCTCAGAGGCGAACATACCTCGGTGAGCACGCGATGCTCGGCGGATGCGGCGTCTGGCGCGCGCACAAGGAGGTAGAGCTTCCTCACATCCGGCTGGACCCTTAGGATCTTCTCCACCAGCACTGCATTGCACCATACAAATGAGCATACGTACGTTATATTGCATAAATAGAGAGAAATCAAGGAGAACAAGTGCATGCATGAGTACGTAGAGTCATGTACTTTTCCCGAGGAAGCCCGTGGAGCCGGTGATTAGGATGCTCCTGTCCCTGAAACACCCGATCACCGCAGCGGCGTCCATGGCTTCCAGGGTGTGCCAGTCGACGCTCGGATGCACCCTGCCTGCCTAGGTCGCTGGATTAATCCTTGCTGTGTGCTTGCTATTTATAGGCACGACAACCATTTGCGTGGGTGATACGTACGTACTCCTTTCTCTTCAGGAAACGTAGGTGCCTTATGGCCATAGCATTTTATGCAACGGAATTTAAATACTACTCCCTTCGTCCCATAATATAAGATGTTTTTTTACACTAGTGTAGTATCAGAAAACGTGTTACATTATGGGACGGAGGGAGTACTGGAGTACTCCCTCCGGTCCTTATTACTCTGCATATTATGTTTGTCCGAAGTCAATCCTATTCAACTTTGACCAAGTTTATATAAAAAATTATAAACATTCACATAACAACACCAATATCTTTAGATTCATCTTGTAATATATTTTCATATTATATTTATTAGATATTATAGATGTTAATAATTTTTAATATAAATTTGATCAAATTTAGCAAAGTTTGACTTTCGGCAAAACCAATGTGCAGAGTAAAAATGACCGGAGGGAGTAGTTACTAGTAGGTATACACGTGCATTGCACGTCTTGGAATTAGGTACAGAGGTGGTAATTTTGACTCAAGGACAAGAAGTGATTGAATCACTTCAGAATTATTCAGTGCAAATGACGATTTTGCATTTATAAATATAAAGGTTGGATTTAGTATAAGTATAATCCTCATTTATTTATTTTTGTTGGGCTGAGCTCGTTGATTGGTGACAAAAGTGGGGAATCAGAAAATAAGTGAAGGAAAATGAACAACCTATTACCGGGCGCATGTAGCATGGTACCAAGACCCGTCAAAGTCAATAGCCGCGTGTAACACCCGGGTCGTGATACCGTGCCTTGCGACGTGTCCGGTGATGCATCCGTAGGCCCTATTTCCATTTTGTTTTGTAATTGGAAACTTGACTCGTAGACTTGCTCGTTGCCAGTAGACTGGACTGCCAGTTGAGACACACACACCACTCCTTATATTTGACTCGTAGACTCTAGGCTTGTACCAGCGTTATTTGCTTGTACTGTAAATATTACAAGGACCGGTAATTTTTTTTAGAAAATGAGGATTTCCCCCGGCCTCTGCATCTCAACGATGCATGCAGCCATTTTATTAATTATTCATAAAGACCTTACAAAGTACTAGTACATTAGGTAGCCTAAAGCCATCATCTTAGTAACAATTATCGCTACTCCTATCCACCTGATGAAGGGGTGCCGATAGTCCGAGTCTAATACCAAACAGACATCACACAAATGCCTAACATCTAAAGAAGTGGTTCGACGCACTCTCTGTGTCGTCTCCGCCATCTTCCACCAATCCATTTTCAGAGCAGAAACTAATGCACCGACCTTGCCAGGCCTCTCTACCATCAACGCCACCATGACGCCAGACATCATCCTCCTCCTGGACGAGTCCATGTCTGCGCATCGGACTCCAAGTCTCCACAGCACCTCGTCGCCGAGATTCACCGCCATCAATGTGCAAGATGAAGCACCGCTCCACCAAAGAAGCCGTCCTCTGTTCCCTCGAGCCCGTGTGTACCTCCATGAATGACGCCCCCAAGGGGGAAACGACACCAGAGTGCCGCCGTCATCCGATCTACTGATTTAGGGTTTCCCCCGGAGGTAGCAGAGAGTGGCCTTTAACTTCTCCACGGCGATGCCTTCAAGAAGGGAATGACACAGACAGTGCCGCCACCGCCGGCCTTCGCAGTAGCCGAAAGCAAGTTTTCACCCAGATCTGTTCGAAAAAACTCAATCTCTCGTGCATGGGCCGCCGCGTCCTGCAACGTCCCGGGAGCAGGATCCCAAGATCCGCCGCCACTGGCGCCGCAAAAAGGACCCACCACCTGGCCGTCATCCCTTACGAAGGGGACGGCGCGACCATCGTGTTCGGATCCGGCACCACGCCAACGCCTCCGGCCGCCGCCAATCACATCGGTGAAGGAGGACAGTCAACGCACGCCCACCACCGCTTAGGACCGCCGGATGGCGCTCGAGGCTGGCCACCCGGAGGAGAACCGATCTGGGGTGGGAAACCCCAGATCCGCCACCGCCAGCCCCCGCAGCGCCGCCGGGATACCATCGGGCTGCCACCTGAGTGCGCCAACTCCGCCTCCATGTCGTACGCCTAGGGGTGCCGTCGCATCTCAGCCAGAGGATCCCCTCGTTAAGAAAGGAGGAGGGCCCGCAGTCCGCCGTCCGCCGGGCGAGCTTCGCACGCCGGCCTCCTCCAGCGGCGGCGGGGAAGCAGGGGAGGAGGGAGGTCGAGGGTGGTGGCGGCTAGGGCGCCCGAGTCGCCCCCTGGAGGCGACGCGAGCGATATCTGTCTCTGTTTTTGTTTCTCTATGAGTCTACATCTAACCACAAGTTCAAATCCAACACCTGGGTTTAAATCCTCGCAGAGGCAAATTTAGGTTCCTATTTATTCTAGAGGAGCAGACTTTGCTGGTACTCACGCATTAATCATTGAGGAGTAAGCTTGGTGCTTAACTAAGATTAAAAATTCTAGTACTCATACTTAAAATGTTGTATGCATCCCTAGTTAGTGTAGAGGCCAGGAAGTGAAATTCTCCCGATTTTTTTTTTAATTTACAAGGGCCAGTAATACTTGTGCTATTGCTAGTAGCAGCAATACTGTCGAACTGTGCGAACTTGAGAATCTGGCCTGGACTTTGCTGATGTTACCTACTATACAAACTCCATGTATAGCTCTCCAGAAAGTTTTTTTTAGAAGTTTTGAGGGGGGAGTATGACGGGCACAATTCTCTAATAAAAAGATAAAAGAACGGTCATAATGCCAGGGCAACTAATCAAGGATTACTCCTTGGGGAGCCCCGCAAAAGTCACGTTTTGGTGGGCTTGGAGTATGCCATTTGGTGCGCTCTCGGCCGCCTAACGTGTCACGTGTTGGGCGCTCTTTTTTGGATCTTGCTTTTTATTTTCTGATCGAGGTATCTGCTTTTACATGATTTGTTTTCGGTTTTCCTTAGACTTTGAAACATATATTTCTTGCCCAAAAAGACGTGATCTTTTTGTGCCTCTCCAAAAAGAAAAAAAAATGTGTTTTCTTTTTTCACCTTACGTGGGAGGCACATATTTATTTCTTGTGGAGGTACGGATTTGTTTCCGCAATGTGCCTCTCGGAAAAGGAAAAATAAAATGTGTGTTTTCTGCAAGCAGCACAGATTTACTTTTTGTATAGACACGGATTTTCTTCCGTGAGAGGCACAGACGTACCTCTCGAAAAAGAGAAATTTGTGTTTTTTATTTCGTAAAAGGCACATATTTACATCTCTTGTAGGCACGTTTTTTCTTTCACGAGAGCCACAGATTTACTTCTCGTGGAGGCACGAATTTGCTTCCACGCGCTGTGCCTCTCAGAAATGGAAAAATACACATTTTCTTAATTTTTTGCTTCTACGAGAGGCACATATTTTCTTCTTGTGGAGGCTCGGATTTGCTTCCGTGAGAGGCATAACTTTGCCTCTTCGGAAAAGAAGAAAGTACTCCTGAATCAGTTTTTTCATGAAAAAAGAAGTTCATTGAGACTATCAACATATGATATAGTTTTAAAGATCTTAACGCGAGGAATTCAACGTGAAAATATTTCGAGATTTGGACGCACGGTTTAGGAGATAAAATATTTTGAATAAACGAATCTATGAAAAAGAGAAAACTCCCAGTTTGCAACAAGTGGTGCACATGAAGTGAACTTTCAGGGGGCTCTATAATTAGCCCGAGTCAAGGGAAGGTAGGAGTGACCTTTGCAAAGAGTACTACTTAATTAGTCATTTCATGATGGTGCGGGTCAAGACACACTATATTTGCCAAATATGTGCCATCCCGAGTCCTCCTGCCAGAAAGAAGGTTTCGGGCTTTCAGCCCAGAATAAAAATATTTTTTATTTGTGATTTCTTTTTGTCTTTCATAGATACATGTTACTCACTCTGTAGAGAAATATAAGATCGTTTGGATCACTAAATTAAATTAATGATCTAAATGATTTTATATTTATTTATTACAGAGGGAGTAATTTATATATATATATATTGCTCTAAGCCTAATAATAACTGCAGGGCCAAGAAAGCCTAGATTCTATCTTTTTGTGCTAATAACTCCAGTGCTGGGGAAGCTTCACTCCTTGTTTCGTTCCTTGGGACAAGGCGTCACGCTAGCACACTTAGGTAAGCCACCTTATCATGGCCCAAAATTCTCCGGCTGGAAGAAGGATTTGATATTGAATAGGAGGAGGACCTTATAATGATCCTAGCTATGCATATCAATAAAAAGCCGAAGCACGGTGGTTCAGTGTGGGTCGGCAGAAAATTTGGAAGGATAAGATCGTTGCCGACAACAGATTGATGAGGCACTGTTTTGTGGATAATTCCGTATACCCCAGGTCAGAAGGTTTAGGATGAGCACTGAGTTGTTCAGACGCATTGCAAAGAAACTGGCGAGCCATGATGATCAGTTTTTTCAGCAAAGGAGGAATGCCGCCAGAGAACTCGGGCATAGCACCTTTCAAAAGATGACAGCCACTTTACGTATGTTGGCATACGGTATTCCGGCTGATCTAGTTGGTGACCACTTGGCCATGGGTGAGAGTCAAGCCATCATGTGTGTCAAGCGATTCGCTGTCGAAACTGTGCAAGTGTTTGGACCGGAGTATTTGAGACCTCCCAATGCTGGAGACGACTCAAGGCTTTTGAAGATGAACAAAGCTCAAGGGTTCCCATGTATGCTTGGCTCAATAGATTGCATGCATTGAAGTTGGAAGAACTGTCCTAAGGCATGGCATGGATAATTCCACGGACAGAAAAAGGGTTCCACTATAATCTTTGAAGCGGGTGGCCAATCAAGACTTGGATTTGGCATGCTTTTTTTGAAATGCCTGGAGCTTTGAATGACATCAACGTTGTTAATAGGTCACCACTCATGAATATGATTGCAAATGGTGAACTGCCACTGGTGCAGTTTGTAGCAAATGGCCATACATACAACTATGGCTACTATCTTGCGGATGGTATCTACCCAAAGTGGCAAACATTTGTGAAGCCGTTGAAAAAACCGGAAGGTAAGAAAAAACTAGATTTCCACAATGCTCAGGCGGCGTCTAGGAAATATGTGAAGAGAGCTTTTGGGATTTTGCAAGCCCAGTTTGCTATTGTGAGAGGACGGGCTAGATTTTGGGATCAAAAGATCCTTTGGTATATCATGCACGCTTGTTTGAGTATGCATAACATGATCATCGAGAATGAGCATGGCCCAGATTTTAGATTACTCTCAGTATGAGCTCTTGGGACATCCCGTGCGAGTGCGGCGGAGGGCTGCGAGGGTGGCCCGATTTGTTGCCTCCTATCATTGCCATTCGACGTGCCGAAACGCATGATGATTTTCAGACGGATCTAATTGAGGAGTGGTGGGCATGGAATGACCGACAAAACGCATGATGATTTGTATGTTTGATGTTGTATTGTTGAACTATTTGTTGTGTTGGAAGATAAACTATTTGTTTGAGTTGTAATAAAATTGAACTATTCATTGTTTATATATTTTTTATGTGTTTGATCTTTTTGGTTTTGTTTAGAGTGCCATATGTTGTTTGTGCTGGGCACGCGTGCATTTTTTGCAACGCCTGCTGGAGTGGCTCTCGCGCGCTATATTTTGCAGCAGCCGCTGGAGCCAGCACTGAGCTGCATGCAAAAGCTGACTATTTCAGCGCTGCAAAGGGTTTTTTTTTTGCGCGCCGCATGTTGCACGCCTGTTGGAGATGCTCTCACTAACTTGTTCCAGGTGTTGGTTCCTCCGCGACCAAAAGGCGACCATCATCATCATCGCTCACGGCACTGACCATTGAGGCCACAGTGGGCACGACAAGTGCGCATCGCCCAAGACTTGGACCGTTTCAAAGTATCGCAAGCTGCCATGGCCGTCTTCTTCTTCCTCCTCCTCTCGTTTGCGCTCGTGGTGCCAGACTGCCAGGTGAGTGGCTGCACTGTGCTTTTGGCATGAACAGAAGCGACGCAGGCAGACCAGTCTAGATTCTACGTGAGATCCACAGCACAGCGGACTCGGCAGGAGATATGGTCTAGATTCTACATGATGATGTCGACGGATGCTTGCTGGCGTGCACGCTGCTGCAGGGCGTCCCTTTCTTGATTTTCAGCAGCTGGCAGTCCAGTCTATGGCTGTGGGTTGTGAGAGTGAGACACAGACACCACTCTCCATATGTTTTATTCTGCAGCCAAACAATAATGCATATTTCAGCAATCTAATATGATTTTGGAATTTTCTGTGGAAAGTCATGCTAGTGGACACGCACGCACGAACGACTTCCCAATACAATACAATACAATACAATACTCCAATACAATACTCCATTGTTGAGGGAGGCTGTGAATAATAATGATCCACTGGTACTAGTACTACCTTTTACCGTCTCAAAGCAGAGCACGTTAGCGTCACTTCTCATTTTGCCTGCTGGACCCTGAATTTGAACGCACGGGTTTCTGCTTGGAACAGCGGGGAAATGCTGTTGCCAAATGCTCGCGTTTTCAGGCAGGAGGAAATAGTTTCTATGGAGGGGCACCACCAACGCTGACACTTAAATCACCCGCAACCATCTGCACTGCATAGTACGGACATGTTTTTGTCATCCAACGTGGCCCTGTATCGGGAGCTTTGCGGGAAAAAATAGGCCCGCGACCTTTCCCGCCGGACATTAGCTGCCCACATTCATGCCGCTCTATAGTGGACACTCCGCATTGACGCCGGCCCAAAGCGGATGTGACCTCTCACTAGCGCCGGCATTGAAGCAACTCGTCGGCGGAGGGCACCGCCTAAATCTATTGGTGAATTGAAGCTCATTCAGTACTTGAACATCGGAAATAATTCCAATATCCGAATTACCTAAATCATTGTGTGCTCTTTACCACTTTCAAAATTTTCAGTTCGGGGCCAGTGTTAAAATTGTGGCTGAAAATTTTATCCAGTTTGAGTAAGTTGATATATCTTGAAAAACATGGTCACATCCCTTACATAGGCACCAATAGCGCCGCCTGAAGCTACTTGAATCTGTTGGTGAATTGAAGCATATTCGCTACTTGAAAATCGGAATAACTCCAATATCCGAATTAGCTGAATCATTGTGTGCTCTTTACCAATTGCAATTACTTCGGTTCGATGCCAACATTATAATTGTGCCTGACAAATTTATCCAGATTGAGTAAGTTGATATATCTTGGAAGAACATGGTCACATCCCTTACATAGGCACCAATAGCGCCGCCTGAAGCTACTTGAATCTGTTGGTGAATTGAAGCATATTCGGTA